>NC_141994.1:52305147-52532647 GCF_049901715.1 Pseudonaja textilis
ATTAATAGCCATGTCATATATAGCTGGAGTGAGCCAAGTCCTATTGCTGTTCATTAGAATTTCAATACTCTTCTCTCCATATTTGTTTAAGTCCCAGTATAGTTATGAAGTCCCAATATGGTTATGAACTGCCCAGGAGAATGCCTTTGGGAAGGATGGCAAGAATCTTTACAACTGGACCTGGCCATTACAGTGAGCAATTTCTCACTGTAATGGCAGGGGAAGATGCAACAAAGCAGAGGCAAAAATTAGGCCAGAATTGCGACAATTAGAACTTGACACCTGTCCAAGAACATTTTCTGCTGAGGCTGGGCATGGATACTTGCACCAATGAATATATATGAGCAATAATATTGGGTTACCTTGGCATGATTATAAATATCCACACAATTTTCTGTGTTGATACTTTTTGCACAGATGATCTCACAATGACGCTGCAATGCTTCAAGCTGGAAAAATTTAGCAGCAGATAGAAGCTGAAAAATGAGAAAAAGATTATTACATGTTTGGGGACAGTAATCATTTTTGTGGGCAACAAAAAATATTTCTTTTTCACCTTCTTGGTCTGTCTTTGTACATATTGTAGTATTTCAAAGAGTATCTAATGAAATTGAAAACTATGGGTGGTATCTTGTTCATTTTTTTTCTTTCCCCCCAAAGTTACCAAGTGATTGCGTGCTTTTACAGCACTTTATAAATGTCTGTAGATTCTCAGTCATCCAAGTCATGGTTATCCCAAAGGTACTTTTTCAGGAGGCAACTGGGCTTTCTTTTTTTTTTCTTTTGGAAAGTTTTGGGAAAGTGAAACATCTTCAGAAAAAAAAACCAAGAAAGTCCAGTTGCCTCCTGAAAAAGCATATTCGGGACACTTTACAAATGAAAAAAAAAATCTATGGGTCAAAAAAAGAATCTACATGTAAGAAAGACTTGTATCCATCTATTTATCACATTTACACAGACACCCATATCATCCAAAGCAACTCCAGGAATCTGAATAAATTCAATTAATTTATCATTGATGTCACCACCAAATACTTTCATTCAGCCAAATCTAGCAATTTAGAATACTTGTAATAATAATAGCAGTTTTTAGAATAAGGTGCCTCTTACCTCCATAACTTCATTGTTTTTAATGAGAAGTGACTCTGATCCTCCACAGTAGAGATACTGCATAATAAGCTGAAACAAAAAAACCCCATAAATTACAAAAATAATTTGCTGCTATAGTTTTGAACACCAAGGTAGAAGTGATAAATCAATGTTATTTCAAAATAGAAAACAGAAAAAAATGAAATAGTATTAATACATTTTAAGATATATTGAAAAGTTAACCCTTAACTCTTATGCCTGGGGAGTACTTCTTGTTTCTGTTATTTTTACTCAAGGATTCTTGAAAAAGGAAACCTACTGGCTACAAAGCTATAGAATTAACAATTAATGTTCTTTCTAAGAGAGCTCATATTCTCTATTTAGCAGCAATTATGTGGGAAGAATTTTAGTCTGCTAAAGCAGGGCAAGGAAAAATTTCACTATAGTATGCAAATGCAACACAAGGGAAGCCTTCACCTGGTAAATCTCTGCCAATCATGCTCCTATGAAAGGCAAGCTAAACCTGGCAACTTTTCTTTAACATACCTCTTTCAGAATAATTAAGGAACACTTAATTATTCACACTTCTGAAAACCTCAATATGAGAAATTTAAAAAGAAATGTATAATACCAGTAATTGAAGGAGCTCACTTCTGAAATAAAATGTTCATTTGGTTGATTTATTATTGCTAAAGGCAGCCAAACAAATTTAAAAAGCAAAATATAAGAACTAAAAACATAAACACTAGAAGTGGCATAAAACCAATGAACAATTAAAAGTTTGTGAAAGAATTGCATCTTTATATGGTTTTGAACTGCTGGCTGAGTGAGAACCAAATGGAGCTTGTGAGAGAAGGTACGAAAGCATCATGGAAAAAGGCAGAAGGTATCTACAGGTGAAACTCGAAAAATTAGAATATCGTGCAAAAGTTCATTTATTTCAGTAATGCAACTTAAAAGGTGAAACTAATATATGAGATAGACTCATTACATGCAAAGCAAGATAGTTCAAGCCGTGATTTGTCATAATTGTGACGATTATGGCTTACAGCTCATGAAAACCCCAAATCCACAATCTTAGAAAATTAGAATATTACATGCAATCAATAAAACAAGGATTGTACATAGAACAATATCAGACCTCTGAAAAGTATAAGCATGCATATGTACTCAATACTTGGTTTGGGCCCCTTTTGCAGCAATTAGTGCCTCAGTGCGGTGTGGCATGGAAGCTATCAGCCCGTGACACTGCTGACGTGTTATGGAAGACCAGGATACTTCAATAGCAGCCTTCAGCTCTTCTGCATTGTTTGGTCTCATGCCTCTCATCTTTCTCTTGGCAATGACCTTTAGATTCTCTAAGGGGTTCAGGTCAGGTGAGTTTGCTGCCAATCAAGCACAGTAATCCCATGGTCATTTAACCAGGTTTTGGTGCTTTGGGCAGTGTGGGCAGGTGCCAAGTCCTGCTGGAAAATGAAGTCAGCATCCTCATAAAGCTCATCCGCGGAAGGAAGCATGAAGTGTTCCAAAATTTCCTGGTAGACAGCTGCGTTGACCCTGGACTTAATGAAGCACAGTGGACCAATACCAGCAGATGACATGGCTCCCCAAATCAACACAGACTGTGGAAACTTCACACTGGACTTCAAGCATCTTGCAGTGTGTGCCTTCCCATTCTTCCTTCAGACTCTGGGTCCTTGGTTTCCAAATGAGATGCAAAAGTTGCTCTCATCAGAAAAGAGGACTTTGGACCACTGAGCAACAGACCAGTTCTGTTTTTCTTTAGCCCAGGTAAGATGCTTCTGACGTTGTTTGTTGTTCAGGAGTGGCTTGACAAGAGGAATATGACATTTGAAGCCCATGTCCAGGAGCCATCTGTGTGTGGTGGCCTCTTGATGCACTGACTCCAGCCTCAGTCCACTCTTTGTGAAAGTCCCCAACACTTTTGAATGACCTTTTCCTGACAATCCTCTTCAGGCTGTGATCATCCTTGCGGCTTGTGCACCTTTTTCTTCCACACTTTTCCCTTCCACATAACTTTCTATTAATGTGCTTTGATACAGCACTTTGGGAATATCCAACTTCTTTTGCAATTACCTTTTGAGGCTTTCCCTCATTATGGAGGGTGTCAATGATGGCTTTCTGCACAACTGTCAGGTCAGCAGTCTTTCCCATGATTGTGATTCCTAGTTAACCAGACTGAGAGATCATTTAAAGGCTCAGGAACCCTTTGCAGGTGTTATGGCTTAATTAGCTGATTACAGTGGGACACTGAGCCTAGAATATTTAATCTTTTCACAATATTCTAATTTTCTGAGATTGAGGATTTGGGGTTTTCATGAGCTGTAAGCCATAATCATCACAATTATGACAAATCATGGCTTGAACTATCTTGCTTTGCATGTAATGAGTCTATCTCATATATTAGGGTCACCTTTTAGGTTGCATTACTGAAATAACTGAACTTTTGCACGATATTCTAATTTTTTGAGTTTCACCTGTATCTTCAAGAGCCTCTGTTGGGTTTCTTAACATTCAAATACATTCCTGCTGGGAGAGATGCCCCTTTCTCCCCCAGATCCTTCAGAAATTCCTTAAAATATTTATGGTGGCCAGATGAAGAGTACAATTTGGTGTAGTGTTTGAGCTGTTGGTATAGAAACCAGGAGAGTGTAAGTTCGTTTTGCCTTAGGCATGAAACAATGGCTGGATGACTTTGGGTTAGTCCCTCTCTGGCAGCTTAACCCACCTCACAGGGTTGTTTTTGTGGGTGAAATAGGAGAACAAAGAAGGGGTATAGTGTAAGTTCACTATGTTCACTTACAGGTAGTTCTCAACTTACAACAGTTCATTTAGTGACCAAAGTTACAACAGCACTAAAAAAGTGACTTATGACCGTTTTTCACATTTACAACTGTTACAACATCCCCATGGTCACATCATTAAAAAATTCTGATGCTTGGCAACTGGTTCATATGTATGATGGTTGCAGTGTCTTGTGGTCATGTGATCACCTTTTGCAACCTTCTAACAGGCAAAGTCAAAGGGGAAGCCAGATTCACTTAACAACCATGTTACTAATTTAACAAGTGCAGTGATTCACTTAACAAGAAAGGTCATAAAATGGGGCAAAACTCACTGAACAAATGCCTCGCTTAGCAACATAAATTTTGGTCTCAGTTGCGTCAAGGACTACCTGTATTTACAAAATAATTAAGGTCTGACAAAAGTCGAACAATCAAACAAGCAAATAAAACCATTGTTCTAATTGACCTTGGAATTCAAACTTTGCTAATAATTCCACTTTTTAAACCTGATTACCATTCCTACATAAATGCTACAATATTTAATTCTATGGCCAGGCCACATAAAAGTAGATCAATATCATTCAGTTTGATTCCAATAAATAACAAAGCTGAAATGCTGCTATTAGAAAACAGTAATTAGAGTCCATGTTTCAGGAAATTTATCTGGTTCTAATTATTAGTTGAGACATTCAACGTTACCTGGAAAATGGGATACTTCACATAGCTGATCTCAATGAAAGTGCTATCAGAGGGAGGTTTGTTGGACAACAAGGCTTTAAACCTACAGAGAAACATCCAAATACATTTGTTATTCCAAAACAATTTGTAATGTATAAATTTGTAAAAAACAAAACACCACCACAAAGGAAAGGGGGGAAATGATTTGGGGTAAAAAGTAGCCTTTGCATCAGCATGGTATAAAGTTCACACACAAGGATATTACTTATCCATTGAAGACTCATATATTCCACTTTTTTAATGCAGAAAAGATATGCTCCAGGGTCTGTCAGTAGCAGCCAAAGCTATGAACTGCTTAACTTCAGAATGCCAGACCACAAGTTGTACTAGCCAGCCTTGTTCAAATAGTCAGTTTTTCTGCTGAGTAATAATTCCAAAAGCTCATTTGGAAGGCCAAATTAGATATTAAAGTAGTATCTAATTTCTTTGCTTCCACCACTCTTTTTAAGGAGGTAGCCAAGAACTGAAGTGTTTCAGAGAAGGGTAAGAAAATGGTAATTATCAATACTTTCTGGAAGTCATCTCAAGTGCTTTCAGCAACAGCCAACCCCCCATTCCTGCTTCATAGAAAGGGGCAAAGAGAAAAAATTGTGCTTGGCTCCCAATACCTTATATTCATAATTGTAAAAAAAAATAGCAGTTTCCTTCCAGTTGTGGTTGTGATAGGGATTGCTGGAGTACTGTCCAGAAAGATCTACCTTTATCTCCAAAGCTAGTAGAAAAATTAGTGTCTAATCATACATACCACAATGGATTCTACATTCATAATGGCAAGCAAATTTCTCCAAATTTAATCTGGAGATGTATTGTAATACTGACTTTTATTGTAAGACTTAGCATTAGAGCAGAATTAGAGCAGAAACATATTTTTGCTGCTGAACATAGTTTCCCTAAGAACAATACCAATCTCCTGATTGATCTGTCTTGTTT
Source organism: Pseudonaja textilis (assembly GCF_049901715.1). Lineage (NCBI taxonomy): Eukaryota > Metazoa > Chordata > Lepidosauria > Squamata > Elapidae > Pseudonaja > Pseudonaja textilis. The sequence continues at coordinate 52,310,712 of NC_141994.1, forward strand.
CTCCTTATGCTTTGATGTTCCTTTCTGGATTATATCACACTTTTCAACTAGTCACATTTATTGCAGTGAGATATGCAGTAATCATCAGGAATTTCTTCAGCCAATGAAGAAATATAATCTTAATTGCAAATTTCTCTTGGGTAACCCATAAAGCTGCCTGCCTTTTGTAATCCAAACTACTAAAATTAAGTTTATGCCATATTCATCTATAAACATGTATAAATACCTAGGGGATGCAGTAAATAGTAATACTCTGTGAGCATAAAATGGTCTTCCTTCCACAAGGAATGTAACATCTGACATCTCTTTATTGTTGAGAAAATGAGGATCTGAAATGACACAAAACAACAGACCAAATTAAAAAAAAAACCACATCCCCAAACAAGAAAGCAAACAAAAAAAGCAATCAAGGGGAAGACACTTTAACTGGAATAAATTAAAACATCAATATATTTGATCCTCATTATAAAAGACAGTAATTTAAGATGAATACACCTTTGAAGTTATTTTAAAGAACACAAAACATAGAGTGAAAGAATTGGAAGGGACCTTGGAAGTCTTCTAATCCAACCCTCTGCTCAAGTTGGAAGTTCTTGATAGATCATATACTCAAATATTGTCATTCTCAGTGCATTTCAAATCACTGAAAGAGATTCTAAAACTATTTTTAAAGGTAACATGCATACTTCAGAGCAAGTATTAATTCAAGCTATCAAACCCTGCACCAGTTATCAGCAGTGTCCCCCAAAGGAGTGTTCTAGGACCCACACTCTTTATAAATGACCTTTGTGATCACCTTATTCACAACTGCGTGCTCTTTGCTGATGATGTAAAACTATTCAACACTACCGTCAATACTACCATCCTTCAAAAAGACCTTGATTATGTGTCTGAATGGTCTAACAGTTGGCAACTCCAAATCTCGACCAACAAATGCTCTGTCCTACATTTTGGTTAAAAAAATCTATATACCAAATACAAGCTAGGCGGATATAACCTTGTTGATGACCCTCACTCTGTCAAGGATCTTAGAGCTGTCATATCAAATGACCTAAGCGCCAAAGCTCACTGCAACACTATTGCCAAAAAGGCTTTAAGAGTTGTAAATTTAATTTTATGAAGTTTCTCCTCTGGTAATACTGATTTGCAAACTAGGGCATTCAAAACCTTTGCTAGACCAATACTTGAATTCAGCTCTGCTGTCTGGAATCCGCACTGTATATCAGACATAAATACAATTGAGTGAGTCCAGAAGTATTTTACCAGAAGAGTACTACATTCCTTTATTTGCAACAGAATATCCTACACCACCACATTTGAGATTCTAGGCTTAGACAGCCTTGAACTATGCCAGCTAAGATTGGACTTAAGCATAGTACATAAAATCATGTTACAATGTCTTACCAGTTAATTAATATTTCAGCTTTAACCACAACAACACAAGAGCACACGCCAGATATAAACATAACGTAAACCACTCCAAACTTGATTGCAGGAAATACAATTTTAGCAAGAGTGGTCAATGTCTGGAATTCGCTACCTGATTCTGTTGCCACCTGCTCAAACACCACTCCTTTACCCTCAAACTAACTTCTATTGACCTCACCCCATTCCTAAGAGGTCTGTAAAGGGCATGCATAAGCACACAATCGTGCCTACACTCCCTGTCCTATTGTCCCCAATTATTAGTTCCTATGTCTTACATTTAAACTATGTTTATTCTTATTTCTATTGTATTGTAAGCTTTTGACAAAATAAATAAATAAAAATAAAAATAAATAAATAAATTTAAGTTACTGTGCTGTCTGAGACAGAAGGAGAAATGATGCCCCATTTCCAAGACCATCCACAGTCCCCTAGTTAGTCAAGTTATTGTGCTATCTTGGGAACACAATCCCATAAACCTCTTTCCTAGGAAATAAAAATATAAAAATCATTGTTTGCTGTCTTTATATGAGGCCCAAGGCCAGCATTAAGAAAACAGTTTGTATTTTGTTTCCATTTTTATTTCTTATTTTTTATTTTATTTCTAAACTAACACTTGTATTTTTTAACATTTCTGAGCAGAATTGTAAATATTGGAGTACAGTATTTTTATATTTAAGGTTGTCACACGCTGCATAATAAAATTCAATATTATATATTGCTTTACTTTTTTCCTGCATATTTGGGAGGTTTATGAACTGCCAAAGTCCTGGGAAAGGAGTTGGGTAGAATTATACATTTTATATCAATATATAAGGGATGGCTTATTTTTTATTTGTCCATACTCTTGTTTATGTCTAAACCACCAGATCTCTATTAACACAATTGGTCTTCAGCTTCAATAGCAGTGATCATACTGGTCTTGGCTTATAGGAACATGTTAGAAGATACTAAGTTAGAGAAGATAAATAAATATTTGAAATAAATAAGTAAATAAATGTGTAAATCAAGGTCCTTGATTTACGACCACAATTAGGCAAATTTCTGTAGCTAAGCAAGACAGTTGTTAGGTGAGTTTTGCCTCCTTTTACAATCTTTCTTTACTCAGCTGTTAAATGAATCATGTGGCTGTTGAGTGAATCTGGATTCCCCATTGACTTTGCTTGTCAGAAGGTCCCAAAGTTGATCACATGACCCCAGGACACTGCAACCATCATAAATATGAGTTGGCTACCAAATGTCTGAATTTTGATCACATGACCATTGGGATGCTGCAGTGGTTGTAAGTGTGAAGAACAGTCATAAGTCACTTTTTTCAGTGCTGCTGTAACTTCAAACGGTCACTAAATAAATGGCGGTCAGTCAAAGACTACCAATATATTGCAGAAATTTCAAATAACGCAAAGGAAGCTTCCAAGCTGCACTGTGGCTACCTATACCAACATATATATATAAATACCAACTGCTTTAGAAGCCTTCAATTTTTCATATATCCAATTTGCTTGTAACATATTAAACTAGTCTAAAGAAGAAAGTGGCTACCAAACACAGATAGAATTGCCAGCTTATCACTGTTGTGAATGCAGGTTCTGCTAAACACAGTAAACAATGTCTTTTCTCTTAGTTTGATATCTGGGAGAAAAATGGATATAAAATCATTGTTAAAATCTACTCTTCATACCCATATTCCAAAGTGGAAAATTAGTGAAATAAATGACTGACATTTAATTGGGAAATGGAAAAGAAGGAAAGGAAAAATAGTGATGTTGACCTTTCTGGTGGTTTTAACTATTGCTTGTTTTCATCTCCTGGCTGTATTTTTATTTTATTTTATTTTATTGTTTGTTTTTAATAGTGGTTTTAGGGTGGGTATACACTTCTTGCATTTACTTATATTCTTTATTATTATAATTGTTTTAATTGTTGTGAGCTGCTGAGGGGCACAAATGTGAGATGGGCAGCTGTACAAATTGAATAAATAAATAAATAACTTTGGCTCTCATTAGGATATTCTTTGATTTCTACTGATTTTGGATTACATGAAAAGTCTACCAACACCAACTGTCTACACATCTTTTAAAAACCAAAGATCTCATGCAGAACGCTTACCTAAACGAGATGTCTGCTTGCGTTTGATTTCAGTAAGCTTGGGAATAGGATAAGGTCCATAGCAATGAGTGAAAATGACAGCCAGCTGTTGACTAATCACTTCATTCTGAAACAAAAGAAAATCCAGTAAAATAAACACAAAACAAAGTTCCTTCACTCAAATGTTTTATGGCTTTGAGGATCTAAAAATCTGAGCAGATATTGTCTTACTTTCCTTGAGCAATTTCTCTACTGTATTAGACGCTGATAAATCAATATTGTGGAGATATCCTATATGTCAGTGGTTCTCAACCTTTTCTTCATAACAGACCCCCTTTAAATATCTTTTGTGACCGTGGATCATGGCCACGGACCAAAGACTTAAGATTTAAATCATAACATTTCTTCAAGCCTTCGTGGCCCCCTGTGATGACACTGCACCCCCCCCAGGGGTGGACCACAGGTACAGGTAATTATGCCTCTCATCAGGCAGAATGATACTCCAATATAACCGCATAGTGCAAACCTGTTTTTATGCCTTTCAGCTGAGAATTCAGAGGAAAATTAAGCCAACTTCACAACTCAATAAAACTGTAAATTTATATGTTCATTTTCTGGCACTTTTAGTAAAAACGGGATTAACAACATATATTCATGCACCAGGCACTGGAGGCTAGCTGCCAAGGAGAGACATAAAAGTGCTTTGTCATACTTCAAATTGCTAGGAAAAACAGTGCTATGAAGCATATGAGAACATTTATTCATGTATCACATGTGACTCCTTAAAGCAGCTACACCTTTTCCCAGGACTCTGTGTCTCTCCTCCACTGCTGCAGCACAACTCCAAGAAATATGCATTTGGTTAAGAAATTGGTGCCGCTTCATCTGGTAGCCTATTTCACTAGTTCTCTAGATCCTACAGACAAGAGGTTTCCCTTGATAATATAGCTGAATCTATTCCTCATATGTATCAATCCACTGGTACTGATGTTTTCTCTGAGGCAATACATCATAAGTTTGTTCCTGCTTCTATTGGACAGTTCTTCAGATATCAATATCTTCAGATATTCCAATACTTGAATATACCTCATCTGTCTGGAATCCGCACTGTATATCGGACATTAATACAATTGAGCAAGTCCAGAAGTATTTCACAAGAAGAGTACTGCACTGCTCTATTCGCAACAGAATACCCTATATCACCAGGCTTGAAATTTTGGGCTTGGACAACCTTGAACTACACCGCCTATGGTTGGACTTAAGCGTAGTATACAAAATTATCTGCTACAATGTCCTACCAGTCAATCACTACTTCAGCTTCAACCGTAACAATACAAGAACACACAACAAATACAAACTCAATGTAAACAGTTCCAAACTTAATTGCAGAAAGTACAACTTCAGCAACAGAGCAGTCAATGCCTGGAATATACTACCTGACTTCATTATTAGATCTTCTAACTAACTCCCACTCCTTTAACCTTAAACTATCCACTATTGACCTCACCCCATTCCTAAGAGGTCTGTAAGGGGCATGCATAAGTGTACAATCGTGCCTACCATCATTTTCCTATTGTCCCCATTTATTCATACCTATTTCCTGTATTCTTACTCATGTTTATACCTATACCTATTATCTTGTAAGCAATTGACAAATCAAATAAATAAATAAATAATTTAAAAACTTTCATATCTCTCCTTATCATCTGTTCTGTAGGCTACACATCCCCTGTTCCTTTAACTATTCCTCATTAGAATTGGTTTCCTGATTCCTTTCCATCATGATAATGCTCCTCTGAAATTGATCCAATTCCTGTCTCTCTTTCTGTCTTTCTGTCTCTTTCTATCTCCCTCCCTCCCTGCGTCTCTCTCTCTCTCTCTCTCTCTTTCTCTCTCTCTCTCTCTCTAACTATTGAACAATACAAGGCCCAGAACAGAGCTCTGTGACACTCCGTACAATATTGCTGTTCAAGTTGAAATTGAACTATTAACAAGAAGTCTTTTCAGTGAGGTCATGTGGTCTATTGTGAGCTCACCTTGTATAGTGCATACTTTACCATACTTTATTAAAGAGAATATAACGAGTGACTCTACTGAAAGTCTAGGTAGGTGTTCCTCTGATATACTAAGCTGTTAACTGTATTTTAGGTATGTTATAACCATTGATTTTAAATGATTAACCAGCTAGTAAAAGAAGAAGCAACAGTTGCAGCAAGATGGATGAAAATAACTCTCTATTGCTAAATAGTTCATTGAAGTTATGAACTTGGAAACTTCTGCTCTATAAATGAGGCATTCTTACTGCAAGAACTAGAATCCAAATGCAATAACCAGCCCAAATAATCATATCATAGTTTTCAACCTACTTTTGTCCTAACAATATAGACAGCCATGGTCATTTAAAGCAAATTGCTTTTCAGTTCTTTTAATTTTGGTGCCCATGATTTGATGAAACTAGAGAGGGACAAAAGTCTGAAGAAAATTTTCTGTCTATTTCTGTCAAGACTAAACTATTTTTTTCAAAAATGGGCAAAAAATGGGCAAAAAGATAGGTTATAAACTAAAGAAGTATGAGCCATCTAATATAAAAATGAATGGATGAAAGAATGATGATGATATCAGCAGCACCTTTTTAAATATCATTCAGATGAACATGCTTTTAATCTTTGAGCAATTGCTGAATTTTTATAAGAAAACTGCATTATGTACTGTAACGAGACATGCATTTTTTTCTTCCTGTCTTTGAGAAATCCATCCATATGTGAATAAAAACAAAATGGGAAAGGGAAATTACTGATTAAAAGATCACTATGATTCTAAGAGTTTCAGTTTGTCATAAGTCATGCAGTGTGATTGTCATCTTCTTCCAGCCACACCCAGAGGACCTTCAAGGTGACCTTGAAGAAAGATCTCAACAGCTTTCACAAAAAAATATCAGTTTAGGTCTGGAAGTGAGGAGGGATTAAGTCAGAAATTTAAGTCTGCCCTACCTTGACTCTTATTGGTATAAGAGGAAAAAAAGGAATCTCTGTCAGGCTTTCACGATTCTGTTATAATGCCATACAATTAATAAAGTAGATTTTAAGTAGACATTATTAAGACTGTTCTATTAACACAAAAAGGACTGCCCCAAACTTGTCAAACTGTCTTTGGGGAAATTTTCTAGTATCAGTATTTCATGATTAAATAATACTTTGAAATCCAATACATCATTAATACTAGTCAATATATGTAAGTAGGGAATCTAAGATGTTGAAGTGAACAGCCAGAGGCAATGTCAACTATGAGAAAAATAGGTTTTTATTTTCACAAAACTAAACTGTAGCTCTTCCAAAGAGAACACCATTAATCAAATGAGATACATAAAATGTCTTTCAGTAGTTACTGGGAATAATGCCAAGACTTGATTTTTAAAAGATTTTTAAAAATTGGTGCCTCAAAACTCAGGTCCAGGAAAATGTTTGTGGGTGTCAGATCAAAAGAGGGCACACAAGATACAGAATCAATACTTCTTGGTTCTTCAGGAAATGTTAGGAAATTTTTACCTTTCCGTAGAAAAAAACAACCAAAACCAGAAGGGGTCTTTGTAAACCCATTGATGAAATATGTTTTAGAAGGAATTATTTGTAAGGATTTCAATGCAAATCCATCAAATCCAATGTTAGTTTCTAGACAACACCATGCTAATCAATCATTTTATGCGACACTGGTTAATTATGAGTATACTGGCATGCCACACTAGTGTACCTGATGTTTGTCTCTCATATGGAGAATGCAAGGTGCACATTTATGAAGATTGCGGATCCTGGCTTTTCTGAACTGTTTAGATACAGAAGTACTGACATTGATGACAAGTAATATATAGGCTATAATAGTCACTAGACCATAAAAATCTATCTGGTTGAAAGGAGACATGAAGAATCTAGATAAAAGCTGATTTAATTTCAAATAAAACAGATCTTTTTTATCAAAATAATGCTATGAAACCAAATATGCACTTCAATTATTATTATTTTCCTTTTAAGGAATTAAATCAAAATGTAGACTGCTATATCTTCCAGCTCTGATCTAGTACTCTAGTCTGGGAGTTAAAAGTTTTCAAAATTATTACAATTTTTGTATATTATTGAGAATTTGATTTTTAAAATCAAATTATTAACATTAATTGTTTTTACCATTTAAAGGCATGTCTGTTCACACCCACTAAATGCCATGCATGTTGGATTAATTTTCAGGGGTTTGGTTGGCACATGGAAGAAAGCCACGAGTGATTAAATGTTGGCTTCTGATGTTGTGTGAATCAATCCAATAGTTACTTGCTCAATAATCCATGGTTACCAGAACAGGATAGCATTGAATGTGAAGCCATTCATGGAACAGTGCTTCCATGATCCCCCTAACTCTTCTTCTTGTATATTCTTCATTATTTATTTTTATGCTATCACGAATTGTTCCCCATTACATTCAAACTGGCAACCAATTGGGTTTGCTTTCTCTCTACACCAATATTGTAGATCATAGTTTGAAACTAATTTGCAATTTCAGTTTGAAGGTGTATTACACAAATAAGTGTTACTAACAAAATAAGTGTTACTTAATAAGGGAGAGGAAGGGAGAGGATAACAAGACAAGGCAGTGTAATCTGTAACACAAAAGCATGAATACTTGAACAGAGTGTTTTGAATGCACTGTCTAATCTGCTTCTGATTAAAATACCTATTTTCCCTGGATTGTAGAACTTGATGGTTTGCTGATATAAAGATTGCTCTACCCCTGAATTGTAGAACTTGATGGTTTGCTGATTGCTCTACCTCAAATGGCAGTATTATGATGAAAGTTTTACTGTTACACTTCGTTGTTTCTTTGCATTTATAATGCTTCTATTTTTCTCTATAAACTATTTGCTTTATAAGCAGAAAACCCCATTACAAATAATTGTTATTATCTGAACTGCAAAATGATACATAGTGTCACCTACCTTACTTGCTTTCAAGATTTCAATCATCAAAGGCAATCCTTGTGTGATGAGTTCTTCAGTGTATTCTTCTTCCTGGATAGATTTAAATTCCTTCAGCAAGCACTGGATAAGGGGCCTTCTATGTTGTTGAAAAGCAATTCGCAAAGATTCTAACCATGTATGGAGAGTCCACGGAACACCTATTTAAAACAAAAAGTATTCCACAAATTTCTATTGATTGTAAAAAAAAAAACCAGAATCAATATTATAATATGAAGGCCTTTAACTTATGATTGTGATTCTAAATATATATATTTAGAATCACATGGATTCTATATATATATATGTTCATGTGTGTGTGTGTGTGTGTGTGTGAATGAATGAATATACCAATATTATACATACACAACCCCCCCCTCTTGATATACTGTTCATTTTTGGAAACCCACCAGAACTATAGCAATAAGACATATACATCTTCATAATGCTTTACAGCCCTCTTTAAGCAGTTTACAAACTCAGCATACTGCCCCCAACAATCTAAGTCCTCATTTTACTGACCTTGAAAGGTTGGAAGTCTCAGTCACCTTTCAGCTGGTCAGAATTGAACTCCTGGCAGTGGGCAGAGTTAGCCTGCCATACTGCATTCTAAACACTATGCCACTATAATTAACTCTCTCTCTCCCTCTCTCTCTCTCTCTTTATTCAAAAATTTTATTAAACAAAAAGAAAACATTTTAAAACATTGAACATGGTGTAATCATCCTGACATATCTGGTTGTCTACATAGCTATTTCTGATAGCAAATAATAAATATTTACATAATATATACATCATAATATATATATCAGTATCAACAGTATCAACCCTAATCTGTGATCTTAACATGCTTATCTTATTTTAATTTAAATTTTAAGTCCATCCTTTTTCCCAACCAGTGATAATACTTTTTCCATACTTTGTAATATTCAGATTCATCTTTTTTTTAGTTCCAGTGTTAATTTGTCTATTTCTGCGCATGTCCATATCTTTTTAATTATCTCCATTTCCTCTGGAATTTGCTTAAGTTTCCACTTTTGAGCATAAACTATTCTTGCAGCTGTAATCACATGTACTATTAGATACATCATATCTTTATTGTATCTCTCAACATTAATTCCCAATAAGAAGAATTCAGGTTTATATTCAATTTTGATTTCACCCATTTCCTCTAACCAGCTCTGAATTGTATGCCAGAAATCCTGGGCTTTCCTACAAGTCCACCATAAATGATAGCACGATCCATTTTCTTGGACCCAACAAATAGGAGATAAATTTAGACCACTATAATTAACTCTTAATAGCAGTCTTTTCCAATCTCATCCTCCAGTTATGTAGACTTTAACTCCCAGAATTATCTGGTTGGGGCATTAATGGAACTGAAGACCCCATATCTGGAAGGAACCTAATATAGGAAAATCTGCTCTTCACAAATCTGTTCTACACAATCAAGTTATTTTTTCCACACAGCTGTTAAATGGTAAAACTCTATTTACCTGAGCAGCCATCTGAAAAACATAATCTCAGTTGTTAAGTGCTTATTAATTTAAATATAATTCCCTATGGAACGTCAAACATGTTAGAGCTGATTACAAAATAGCTGGTTTAATTAGGAAAAACACATTGCAATGACAATGATAAAACAGCACCATTTCATTATTATTTCACTGTTCTGAAGACATGTACCCAGAAAGTTTTGTTGATGAGGAAAAATGTTTTAGTCCTAACTAGAAGAACAATTAAAAGATATGACAGGATTGTAAAATGGTACCCTACAATATGTTTACCTACCTGAAGTATAATTGCCCCATGTCAGAATTGCACTTCTCAAAAAGAAATGGGAGAATAATTGTAAGTTGTAGAAACTAAGCAACACTTCCACACATTTTTTTTAAAAGTGAGAATTTCTGCAGTTAAAAAAATGAATGTAGGAAGTACTGGGTAACCATGGGAGAATTAAGAATGGAAATATGGATCTTCCCAAATAAGAAGCTGAAGCTTTGTATAACTCTTTCGTAGTAGTAAGAACTGCTTACTATCTACCAGGATAATTTTTCACATGAAGTTTGCACTGCTTGGGGCCACATTTCTCACCTCTTTGTTTCTGCCATTTCTCTCTGTTGTTGCAAAGAAAAGCAAGGTCACTCCCATATTGGTGGCATGTCACAGTTTGGAATCCTAAATGATCAGGAATCCAAATGGCACCATAATCCTCCCCATTTTAAGAAGCTTTCTTTTGACAAGTCGGAGTCCCAGGATCAGCAGCAGTAGAACTGGAATAACTTTTAGGGAAGGACTAAATGTACAGAGCTCTGTTTTCCTTTCTGCTACCAGTTTCCTGCTCACCAAAATAACCTTTGAATTTTCAACTATCTAACAGAAATTCTGAGATGCTGCTATTCAGAAAGCTGATTTTAGAGCAGCATCAGCAGCATGTTCTTTGATGATAATAAGGGAAGATGTCTAATGTTAATATTCTTTTGGCCTATTCAGTATCTTAAATTCAGTGCAAAAATAACTATAATTTCTGATAGGCATGTAATTTAGGGTACTTATTGATGCTGTTGGATAATGTATGCATTTAACAAATACTATATATGGATATTTCTGAATTGCTCATATATCACATCTTTTGAAAAAGCATTGCTCTGAAAATGGGTATATACTATTTTTCTTCCTCCCAGCTGTCTTCTTTGTATTTCTTAGTCATATGCAGCATCTGTTTTTGTCCAAGCATCCAGCCTGCCCATTCAAGCTTTTTGTTTTTTCATTAGCAGTTCCTAGTCAACTTCATTTCCTGGATTAAAATTGGCTTCTTTGCTCTTCAAAGATGAACTGGATTGAACCAGAATTGCTACTTGTGGAAAGATTCTACACTGTAAAGCCAAAGTATCCCTCTCCCAGAAATTTACTACCTACTAAGCACCCCAGTTTGTCATCTGTTAGGATAGGCTGGGGCATTTACTTAAAAAAAGGATGCTATGTAGTACTACCGAAGCCAGCATAATCTTTTTTAAAAACTATGCATAATACCTATTTATTTTAAAATACTTTTAATGAGGAAAGGGTTGAGTAGCCAGAAGCCCTTCATATGCTGCTGAGCTACAATCTAGGGGATACAAAACCAACATGGTGAAGAAAGCTGGGAGGTGTAGTTCAGCAACATATTGAGGACCACAATTCTTTACTCAATTTATTAATGAGACTGGTGGTGCAGTGGTTAGAATGCAGTACTGCAAGCTACTTCTGCTGACTGCCGGCTGCCAGCAATTCAGCAGTTTGAATCTCACCAGGCTCAAGGTTGACTCAGCCTTCCATCCTTCCAAGGTCAGTAAAATGAGGTTTGTTAGGGGCAATATGTTGACTCTGTAAACTGCTTAGAGAGAGCTGTAAAGCACAGTGAAGTGGTATATAAGTCTGGTATTGCTATTGCTATTAAATTCATTTGATTTCTGTCTTTTCAGAAAATGAATATCAAGACAAGCTAAAACCTATTGTGATTATTTCCAGATGTATGCATTTCAAACCAGAGAACCAGAAGCTCTAGTTGAGCTGAACGTTTTTGGGGGCCAAGGGAAGAAATTAGCAGTCTATTTCAACTCCTTTATCTACTGGGTGGGACCTAACACCTTTCCTCTTGCCATGACCATGATTATGAAAATGTTCTCAAGTACTCTTGCTTTCTTGGCCGAGAGCAAAATGTATTTCATTTTGGCTCCAGAAGCTCATAACAATATAAATATTTACAAATTTATGGAGTGGGAACCGTACTTTTTCTCATATAATAAATCCATAATGATTTAAAACACTTGTTTTTAACACTTGAATTTCTAGTACTCCTAGACATGTTTATCAGTTGCCTGATTTCTGCTTTGACAAGAACTCTGGAGCAGTCAAAAATTGTCAGTTTAATAGACACAGCTCTCTTACATCAAACCATTTTTCTGACAAGTCATTTCTCTTGAGAGAGAAAACCCAAACTGACCTATACTTCTGATGTCAATGGTTACATCCACATAGCCATGTTCAGCACTGTGATACATTGCCTCTTTCAAAGCTTTGAGTCTGGCCTTGCTGTTGCGGCTTGCACATAGAGGAGCAGGCGTGCTGTCTGCTAAGTCAGTTCCTTCAGCCAATATCTCCTCCAGGGACAAGATATCACTCTTCTCCTTCTCTGGTTGAGCAAGAAGCTTACGAAACACATTCCTGTCAATCACAAGCCAAAAGAAAGAAAAGGGAAGGGCAGAGGGCACCATATGGGAATTGTTAACAGTGAAGCACAAGACAACTAGCCATCTGACTAATACTAATTCTGCTTAATTCATTGCACAAGATATAGTAAACAAAGTATATTCTTTTCAGCATTGTAGATGAGGCTATAGTAGCAAGTCTAAAATTCAAAAACCCCATATCCTGTCCATCAACAGGCTTACATCCAAAGGCCATTAAAGTTCAATGGAGCTGTTCCCAATGAACAAATAATTAGAAACAAGCAGTGAAACCCAGCGTGTATCATCTCCCTTACCTCCCACCTACCTGATATGCTTACATCTTGCTAGCTGCGCATGTTCAGTCCTGTGGAGGATAGAATAAGCAATGTATCCAAAGCAAGTGGGCTGAGTGTATGTATCTCTATGCTTGTTTAGACGGGGAGGAAGGTGTTTATTTTGCTATCTGCAATAATGTGTCTATTGTACTGTGCAATAAGAGGAGAAAACATTTGATACCTCTGATAATTGCAATCCAGAATTCTCCAGGTGATGACAGGCATAGCTAAATATGTCATAGTTCACAGCAACTCATAGCTGAAGAGTTCTACAATGAGTTCTTTATTCAACATCTGGCTGACTAGATCTATGACAGATTCATCAAGTGGAAGACTAAGTCTGTCTCAGATCTAACCTTTTTCTCCATCCAAACTTCAGGTGAGATATGATTTCCCAATTTGAACAGAATCCATCCCATCCATCCATCTTTATTTTTATAACGGAAATATACAGCCATTTGCAAAAGAGTTCTGGAGTTGTTGAAATTATGAGAGTTGTGATTCATCTTATCTGGATGGCATCAATCATTGGAAGGTAATGCTAATCTATCAACTGTATATCCCAATTGGGAAGGTGTCCAAGTGCATCCCATTCAAAAGAACATAAATCTCTATAGTTATATTACTATAAATCTCTATATATTATATTAAATCTACATAAATCTACATAAATCTCTATAGTGATATTATAATATCACTATAATGACATGTTTAATTTATAGTCTGTTGAAATCAGTTCCTGGATTTTTAAAGCTAAAGGATATAACGGCATAATGGAAGAAGATTTTGGTAAACATTACAAGTGGTGGCAAAGATTCTTAAGAATTTATTCAATTCTTAAAAAAATCATCGACAGTTGCCTTTCAATGGGCTTTTTTTTTGCACCTTCAGTTTATGTATTTTCTTGACCCTTATACAGAAATGCTAACCTTTCCTTTCTAATTCTACACATGATTATTTATCATCCATCATCAAGGGATGATTTATAAGTGTAAAGATGATGTCTGGATTTAGCAGCACTGAGAGATGTTCTGTATGATTTAATGGCATTTTTAGACACCTTGTTCATTAAGCGCTTAGTATCAAGGTGATTTACAATCATGTGTTTGTGCCTTTCTGATTCATATATACACATGCTTACTCCCTGCCTTAAACTTATCTTATTTTCTTCACAAGCTGTCTCTTATTTTTTCTCTTTTGTTATTAGTGGTTCATTGGTTCTGTATACTGCCAGGGCAATAAAATTGGCAGATCTGTTGTTTTTCCTTGTGATTCCACCAGATCTTTATACTGAAGAATATCTGGAATATCTATTTCCAGAGCAAACCTTGTATCTCATATTCCTTTCTTGATGCTTTATATGAGTTGTACATCTATGAAGTAGGATTATATTTGAGACTTCTGTCTACTGCAATCGTCCTGACTCCAGAAATACTTCTGTCTTTGCCTTTCATTGAAATCTCATTGAAAGGTACTGCTACAATGTTATTTCAGGTAATAAAGCAGTTGAGTTATAAAGCTGAACAAATATCAAGTACGAAAAATTATGTCTGTCAAGATTTTTTTGTCTCCTAACCCATCAACCCTAGATACCATAGGGTATCTAGGGTTGATGGGATGACACAAGTCTGTTAAAATCTGGACAGCTAAATGGGCCTGTCCTAGATAGATCCTGGTTTGAGGTGGCCTACAGGTCAATTCTGTCTTTATCTCCAGTCTGGTGTCCTCAGAATTGATATCAAAATAAAACAGAAGAGGGTACAGCCAAAATGTTTTGGCTGTATTTGTTTTGTAGATAATGTAAGGAGCAAAATCAGTACCTTACACTTAAAAAAATTGATCTTGCCCCTCAAACCTCAAATGGGACACATTATCTGATTTGGCAGGAATTTTAAAGGGTAAAATAGATATTTTAAGCATTTAAGTTAAAAGTTTGTCTGAACAATAATATTTTTCCTGACTCTAGGCTATCCTGATTTTTAACTTGTTTAAATACCAACATCCAGCTTGTAACTCATCTGCATCTCAGCGGTGTCTGTTCCTGCATTATTACTGTTATATATACTATCTCTTTACTTTTGTTTAGTTTCCATGGACAATAATCATTCACAATAATCATTCATCTATTTTGTTAAAAATAATGTTTAAGAAAAATGTATATATGTGAATCTTAGTGTACAAGAATTGCAGCTCAAATGTTTTAAATATCCCATTCAAACATTGCTTTAACACTTAACTAAAAGCATACCAATTATACCTGTGTCCGTGTGCAGCAGCCTGGCTGAAGGAGTTCATATCACCTTGTGGAGTCATGGAAATTCCATTCCTGTACATTGTTCCAATCATGGGATCAGCGCCTCGTTCCAAAAGCAGACTAACCAGTTCAAAATTTCCTACAAATCAGTAACAAAGAAAGCTTTTTTAAAAAGCCTGCTTCTTATTCTCCTCAATCAAACAATATTACCTAAGATATTATGATAAGATAATCCTTACCCGCAGCTGCTGCCAGTTGCAAGGGTGTTTCTGAATAGTTTTCCTCACCATGTTCCAAAGAACCTTCTACTTTGGCTCCTGCATCCAGTAGTAGCTATAAAAGAAATCCATTGTTTGTTTGTTTAAAAAAACATTAAAAAACCTAAATGCTTTAAAATGTTCATCCAGTATAGAACCTTCTTCAACCCAATGCTGAGATCCATTTTACTGCAAGCCCCATCATTCTTAGCCAGAATCTGCAGTCCCAAAACTTGTGCAAGCTAAAGCAGCTGCATGCTGCAAAAGACATAAACACAGCTATTGCATATGGGCTGCAAAATTCCAGATGACCAACAGATAACCAACAAAGTGATGTAATTCTTTGCCATCACTTAGTGCATATTCTAGTCCAGATCTGATAACAGCAAACTAATAAGTAGAGAAGTCTAAGGTTAAGGGCCACCAAAGTAGGAGCCAGGTCACAAAACAAGATGCTTGTCATCTTTGGTTGCCACCAAGAAAGCATTAAATATCAAGGGAAGAGGTGATAAGAATAGCTGAATTTTAATGCTGGGTGTCAAATGAATTGTAAAATCCCACACACACATGCAGTTGAGTTATCCAACTTGCTTGCAGTTTTTTTCTAACACCTGTTTTTTGTTTGTACCATTGTTGAGACAGGAGTACTGCACAATAGTAAATGTGCAATATTTTGGTGCTAGAAGAGTAAGGACACAGTCATTTCAAATAATGGCCTCTAAAGGAACTGCCCTTCTCTTTTTTTCGTCAAAAATGTCCCAAACACTGTCAACTTTCCACTTTCTCTTATGATTGCCTTCTTAATCCACCAACTTGATTTATATTTGCTTCAGCAGGCTTATGATTGGCTTCTCCAGAGCTTTCTGTTGTGTTTTCACAGTGAAGGTAAAGTCGATGAGCAACTGCCTTTCTTGAGAGTTCTTAGAAACTGCAGCTCAGCCATACATCTTCTGTTTTCACATAACCTAATACTCAATTTTCACACAATAAATGGACTTTTATGTTACGAGAAACCTAAAAGATCTCAGAATGACATATTCTTAAGAGATTGGGGATATTTGAAATGGACTATACATTAAAACAAATACCACAGATCAGAAGTTCAGGAATTTCAGAAACAGAAAATCTTTAGTGTCTCCATATCTTGGGAGGAGCAGACACATGAGGATTCTATCATGAAAATAAACAGTAATTTACAGTACAACCACAAATTGCCCTAAAGTGGTTTGAGAAGGCAACATACCAAATGGTAGCAATTGAATATTTTTTTCACCACCACAGAAATGTCAGCTCAAATTATTATGACACTGGAAAGATTGAGGGAACTGAATATGTTGAGGCTTGAGGGGGAAAAACCAGCTGAAGAATATGACAGCACTCTGAAAGAACCTGAAATGGTATTATAGATGTAGGGCACCATATATCCTCTATCATGACAATGTTAATCCATTCAAAACAATCCAAAAGTTCAGAAATATAACTATCCAAACTAAGACCAATCTTCTGCTTATATTTATCTTATTATTATAGGGGAGGATGCCAAAGAAATTATCCGACCATTCCATGTTGTTGTTGTTGCCAAAGGAACTGTCCCATCCCAACAACTCTGATTTAATAGAAGAAATTATTTGTAGCTCAGGGTTGAATTGTGGGATCCTTGGTGCTCTCTGAACTTGTTTTCTTGCAGATGTTTCATTATCCAACTCGGTAATATCATTAGTGCGAAAAGAGGATAGGGATTACTCATTATTTATATAAATCACAACTCAAACCAGAGCTTTTCTCCTGGTCTTTCCAATACTAGTTTCACAATCTGTAACATTTCAAAAAGAATTCAACAAAGGCAACATTTCAACAAACAATTGGTTTAGTTTGTTTTAGAGACAAAGCTATGCTAACTGCTACCATTATCTCATACATACATTGATGTATATTATCACTAGTAAAGAACTCAACCTCCTAAATATATCCATTTTAAATGGATAATGTCCATTTCTTTATTTCAGAAGTCTTGTGTTGGATTTAAATCACTTGACTAGGAGCCACAAAAGTATAATGTGCTTGACACTACATTGTTAAAGGAATCCTGTTATTGAAAGAGAGAGCAATAATAAATGGCACTAAAGATTGCATCAGTCATAAGTATCTTATGGTGGTCTTGTAGTTGGTCTTCCTTATTGTTTCCATCAAAAACAGCACTGCCATTAGGCAATGTGAGACAACAGATACTGAGAAGCAGCAATCAGCCTTCCAGATATTCTGCTTAAACTTGAAATCCATTCTCTCCTATTAGAGGCTAGAATTATGTTGTATTCAGATGCAGTTGAGGACACTAGACTGCTGTCTTCCAGTGAGATGGAAGACACTGTTCTGTCACCAACATTGAAGTAATGTCAGTTGCTGGTTTAGTTAACTTCTATATATGCAAAAGGAGTGGGTGAGTGAAAAGCATAACTTCAGACATCAAAGTATCTATTGTGTTATAAATTACAAAAAAAAATAAATACAGAAAACAAGAAAGGCTGAAAAACACCTAGAATGGTCACTGGACATAATGCCACACTGATATTTAACCTACAAATAATGTAAGAACTTTCTTCCTGAGTCTCGCTAATAGAGTGTGACCAATACCATACCATTTTCAGTTTCAGAAAGCAGGATATCATAGAGAAGTCATTTTTTGCTTCCCCCCAAATTAGAGGTACAGTAAACTTTCTTTTCACTTTTTCTAATAACCACTGATAAACGTATCTTCGATGAAACCATCATCACTTTAAATGTCTTATGGAGTTGGAATTGACATCCATGAATACCATTAACCTGTTCTATATAGCTAGCATGAAGAAATTATAAAGTTTTAGTCAATGAAACTCATTGGATGAAGAGCCCCAAAACAACTCTATGTGGTCCCTCAACTCCTACAGTATTATTCTTTCCATGTTTATTTATCGTTTTATGTCTATTCTTTTTGCTGTGGTTTTTTAAAATGAGGTTGGACAAAAGGAGAAGAAAAGAAGCTTTCTTTTATAATATATTATAATGTGACATGATAATATATCATTAAACAATAAATAAATGGATATATAAAACATGGTCAAAAATTATTCAAAAGTGCCAATCAGATATTATTGGTATAATTTGTTTTTTAATTGCCCTATTTACATTTCACAGTGATATAGCTCTTAATTGCATGCAAATTTCTCAGAGTTAATTCTAGCTATCCAATGAGGATTACTTCCTAATAGGTATACTTAAGACTGCAACCTTATACTTATAGTTGTATATAATAGAGTTATTATATATCTACAGAGCAAAGAAAAAAAGTAGCAAAAAAATGAAAATGGTTGCCAAGTATGGAATGATTGCCAATTAAAAGCTAACCATGAGAAATAAACTATGAGATGGAGCAAAAGGAAAATACAGTAATACCTGGACTACAGGAATATGTCCATGCAACACAGCAAATGTCAAGGCAGTCCAATGACGGGTCTCAGGATGGACGGATGGATATTTATGAGGAGTATTGACAACCTATAAACAGATAAAGTAGGTTTCTTTTATATATGACTCTTTAGCATAAGCCATTGTATGTGTAATCAAAACAAACTTGCCAGAATGCTTGACACATTCAGGTTCAAAGAAAAGAAAGAAAACATGCAAAAGAAACTCTAAAAAAAATCCTGTTTTATTTTTAATCTAATCAAAATTTTACTGGGCAAGAAAATAGACTTTCTTAACTATTTTCCTTAGATCTTTTTAATCAAAAGGCCTAGCTTGATTCTTACAATCAATCACATGTGTACATCAGTAGCTTCAAACTATATGCCAACAAACAGAAAGAAGGGAGATGCTACTCTCCATCTCATTCCCAAAGTATGATAATCCACTCATACAATGTTGGGCAACCTTTCAATCAAACCAAGTGGGCCTGAAGGCTATAAGTTCCTCAGAAATCAGTTAATGACCTGACTTAGACACAACATTATAAGAAAAGGGTTTTGAGAGTCCTAGTCTCAAACACACCCTTTTCCTGCTATTAAATAGACAGAAAGAAAGAGTCCTACTTTAAATTTAGAAGAAGTGTGGTTCAATGCAGTGGTCGTATTCTACCAGTTCGACTCGGTTCGCGCGAACTGATGATAAAAAATGCTACTATTCGGCTGAACCCTCCCTCCCCATGCTCAGCTGTTCGATGATCAGCTGTGCCGGGATCCCCCTCGCTGTCTTACTGCTTTACCCAGGAGGCTTCCCTGAGCAAAAACTCCTTCGCCTGAGGCCCAGGAGGCAAAAAAAAAAAAAAAAAAGGAGCGGGAAGTGCTGCAAAAAAAGCCACACCCATCTGGCCACACCCACAGAACCAGTAGTAAAAATATTTGCATCCCACCCCTGGTTCAATGTGCTGTCTAAACTAGTCCTGGTTCACGATATCATCACCAGCTTAGGCAGAGCAGAGACAGGGAAATGCTCCCTTTCTCTGCTGCCTCGTCTACCTTGCTATGACAGAAAGCTGAAAGCTCCATGGCTCTTCTCCCATTCTTCCCAGCTCTTTGCCATACTGCATTCTACAGGCTGAACCTCAAACTACCCTTAATTTTAAGGATATAATAGCTAACTTTAACTTAAAGTTAACATATATCTACAAAAACAGGATTGTGAATTATATTAAAATTAAAGATGGTTTAATATGGCACTGAAACAATTCCTTGAAAAGATGTTGGTTGGGGGCAGGAGCGTGGGGAAGTGCCATGATCTATATAATGTGTAATTTTTTCTTATTCTGCTGGCCATCCTAAACAGCAGAGGATTGACTTCAGCAGATTTAAATTAAGTTTAGAATCTTAAACTAAGATTCTCTGTAATTTTTCTATTTCATTGCTGGCAGGAAAACACTCTGATATCTTTTACTATCTAGTTGTAAGCTTGTCAAACACAGCACCATACTAGCTGTAATTTATTATTTGTTAGAACATGTAAAAAAGAATACCTACAAATGTCAGCTTTACACAGAACAGTCTCATGCTAGGCTACTTGAGAGTGTTTTAAGGTTAGACCAAGAAATCAAAAAGACACTGTAAAATTTAGTGTCTATATATTGGAAATTAGTTCTCACACAAAATTCTCACCAGCTCAATATGAAAACATTTCGATATAATAGTAGCAGAAATAATGTCTGCTATCTGCACCTCAGCCTATTCCAAGACAAGAAGTAACATCATAATGCAGAGGTATCTGAAATTCTGATAGACAAATTGCTGTATCTCATAAACTCAAAAAAAGATAAATTGCTGTATCTCACATCTCACAATTAGTATTTTTTTAAAAAAAGAACCCTAATCCACAACCAAATAAACAAAACATATAAGAAGCTATTATCATAATGCATAGCTCAGGTTTTAAACATAGCATGAAACCTTGACTACATGAGATAATATTCATTAAACTTTCCTGTTTATAAATAAAGAGCCAGTCCAATATAAAAAACTAAGTAGTACTGTCTTCTTTAGCAAAAATATTTTTGGCTGCACCCTAGATTTACTTTTTCAAATTCTGATTTTGCCAGCTTGTAACTTTATACCGTGTTAACAAAGGTTAAAATCATACATCTATTCCATCACTTTCCAAAGTACCACAACACGTTCCACAATCCAGAGACAGAGTGACTGGCCCAAAGGCACCCAGCTGGTTTGCATGGCTAAGGTAGAACTAGAATTCAGAGTTCCTGGTTTCTAGCCTGATGACTTAACTATTAGACCAAACTAGCTCTTCTTCTCTCTCTCAGAATTCACTGCCCCCTTTTTGGTACAAATAAATAAGACTTTATAACTAGTACTTGGTATCACCGAGCTATAGGATTTCTGTCCCTTTTATAACTAGCCCTAAGGAAACACAAACGTCCCCTCAATCCCTTGTATGACACGGTTTGCTAATAAGCTTTTGTTGGCTTGAAGGTTACAAACGAATGTTGTCCCATTACAGATATCCCACAACGATTAATGACAAGGTTCTTTGATATCAATATGCTGCTTCAGCATGGATTGCAATGCAATACTATAGGAAGCTTTAAAGGTGATGGTTTTCAGATTGCTGTAGCAATTTTTCACAGCAGAGAAAATCTTGTCTATTTTTAAAAGGCACTCTTCTTCCTATCCCAATTTGACTCCATTTCCCAATGAAGCATTCCACCAGAGACTCTGTGGTACAAAGATCACAAAAAAAGATTTTAAATATTTCAACCAATGACAAACCAGATTGCATCAATTTACAATTGCCAGCAAACCAAAAACATTTAGCAGAGCAACAGAAAAGTCATGCACTGGGTCCTATTTTAGAATTTTGCAACCATGTTTACCTAATCTTAACCTATCCCATTTATCCATCAAAATTTCTGCAAGTAGCAAACCATGATTTACAACAGAGCATGGTTAAATCAACTTCAGCCACCCTTTCCTCTATTCTCTTTATTTGTTTTTCAGTACCCTCTTGTATGAGGAAATTTATGTTTACACCCTATTTAATTATCTTCAATTGGCCTTCAATATATATTATTTTAATATGGACATTGTCTACAATGGTCACAGCCTATTAAAGTTTGTGAAGCCATCAAAGATTAATAAATCTCCCATTATTAAGTCTTGCTGTTTTCACTGCACTATCAGCAATAGAAAGCACAATTTTCCCTGAAACAAGCTAGTATTCATTCATTGTATTGTGGGTAGCATTGGGCAAACTAAAAAGTAAACAAAAAAATGCTGCATCATGTTTTTTCATCCTGGCCCAATAATTCTGGGCTTTTTAAAACTGATTCTGTAAGATTTGTCCCAAATTATACTCTGGCAAATGTAACCAGGAGCTCTACAAGTAGAATGGTGGGCAACTTTTGATAAAGGAGAAGAAATTGTGTTATCAGTTCCTCCTCATATGGTATTTTATTTATATTGTGAACAAGGACACAAAAATGATTAGATTGTAAAGAAGGCCACTGTTCTACAGGATGCAGCAGAATAGACAAAAATGATGACTGGAAAAGAAAGAGCATCTCATTTCAGCTGGATGTTGAAAAGAGGCAGAACACTATGTCCCTTTTCCACAAATCCACTGTCTTCCTCCTCCTTCTCTTATACTTTGTTTCCTCTTTTACTGCTTCAGGTGTTGAAGAAATAAAATGTACTGGTTCTTGCTCTTCTAGCAGCATCAACCTTTGTTAATTGATGTCGTTATAGTGTCTCTTTGGTGTTGTCTCTCCATCTTCTTTTTGGTCTACCTCGTGTTCTTTGACCTTCTCCTCTTTTTTGTATATGCCTTGTATGGCATAGTATCCCATAACCTCCTCTCCAGGTGAGCAAACCACTTTATTTGCTGTTTTTGTATGTAGCTTAAGATTGGTTCTATGACAATTCTTTCTCTTCTGCTCACTCCAGCAGTTTTCTTTCTTCATCTCATTTTGTGGTGACTAACTTTCATTTATGTTTTATTGTAAGTGTCCATGTTTGACACTAGTAACATAGAGTCAGGATGAATATGCTTTTTATGAGATGCTTCTTTATTGTTTATTCATCTCTTTATTGACTGACTGCCCAGCTAGTTCAGTCCACTCTCTGCTGAATAAAATGTCATAGTTTTGTTGATTGATTCACTAATATATAAGCCACCTTTTGTACAGGAGCTCGAAGTGGGTTTAAGCCACTGTAAGCCAGGGTTTAAATACAGGCTTATATCAAAGATGTATGTAGACCAGATCATGTACATGCAGCTATCACTCCATAATAATATTGATGCAGACAAATTCTGTAGCTTGTGACCACAACTCCACCAGCAAGATTTCTGTTGCCTTACTTCTTAGAGAACTGATCAGGCTTAAAATTTCTGGACTTGAAATTTCAATGAAGTGCTCAATCAAAGAGAAGGGGAGTCTAAAGCCCAAAGTAGGTTGGATTGATTTGGATATCATGCTAAGATATAAGATGGCTTGTTTCAGTGGTGGGATTCAAAAACTTTTTACTACCGGTTCTGTGGGCGTGGCTTGGTGGGTGAAGCAGGGGAAGGTTACTGCAAAATCCCCATTCCCTCCCCACCCCACTAACCTGATTTCCAGCTCCGTTCTCCTGTGCAGGGAAACCAAAGAAGCCAGTCAGCTGGGACTCGGGAGGCAGAGAATAGATGGGAGCAGGGCCAGTCAGAGGTGGTATTTGCCGGTTCTCCAAACTACTCAAAATTTTTGCTACCAGTTCTCCAGAAATGGTCAGAACCTGCTGAATACCACCTCTGGCTTGTTTGGTTTTGGCTTACTATAAAACCATCAAAAAAACTTAGAAGATGATAATGCAGTAAATTTTAAAAAAATAAATTAAATTGGATGAATCTAGACATGTTTAACAAATTAGGAACTACAATGTTAAGATTGTTAAATAATAATACGGATAATATAAAGTAATACATTTGGAAGATAACATAGAGCAGTGATTCTCAATCTTTTCTCCAGCACAGAACCCCTTAAAATCCATTTTGTGGCCACAGACCATGTCCAATGAATCCCAAGACTTAACTCAATATTTTAATCATTATATTTCTTAAAGCTTTTGCAGATGCCCTGTGATGACATCACGACCTCCAAGGGATCCACAGACCACAGGTGGAGAACTACTGCAACAGTGGCCTGGGTTTAGCACCAGGAAGTAATAGGTCTTGATGTCACTGCTGGATAAGCATTGCTGTTTTGCTCAATAACTTTTGGCTTTCAAGGATTCTATTTTTCATTCCTGTATGCAAAAATCATCATTAAAGAGAGGGAGTGCAACACGCAGCAGAGCTAAAAATGTTCCTGAAGATAGTTCAGAAAAAGATTAAATCTGGATTTAACATTTTAGCTGTTCTAACAAAGTGATGTGGCATTTTAGAACATGAGTGCCCTTGACATTGGCTTCCTGCATTTTTAACCTGTCTTCTCAGAACAGATGCAATCATAAGAATAGTCTTACCTCAGCATTTAGATCTGCTCCAGCATCCAGTAACATCTGGACCATGGCCTCATCACCCCGCACACAAGCATACATCAATGGAGTCATACCCTGTGTGGACAGCAGTATTCATAATCACTAATTTATAGTCTTTGATTTATGATCTTTCATTCAGGATCACATGATGTGATGTGATCCTGATGTCCTAGCAATCAGACCAGGGCTCAAATACAAGAAGCATGACACTAGACCATGTGCAAACACCAATCAATTCACAAAGGTATTATTTAATTCAGACAAGTTTTGTTTGATATTATTTAATTCTGAGAAGCTCTGAAGTCACAAATGGTGATCACATGACTCCAGCACTCTGCAAACATTGTAAATACATGGCAGTTGCCAAGTGCCTGAATTTTGCTGCTCATGGGACCATGGCGATGCTGCGATGATACATGAGGACTAGTTGCAAGTTACTTTTTCAGCACCATTGTAACTTTGAACGGTCACTAAAGGAAAGCTAAAATTTGAGGACTGCCAGTAAAGCATTCTTTTTAAAAACCTGTTTAGTAAATTTTGATTACTGTTTCTTTGCCAAGATGAAGATTTTAATCTCAAGACCTTTATGAACTCTGGATTCGACTCTACTGTTACCTACAAAGAATAAAATACTGGGCATTTATTTAGTAGAGCAGTCTCTCATCAATTTTATATGGTTATTTTATTTTAACAGGTTAGACTTTAACAGGTTTATTTATTTTAACAGGTTAGACTGGAACTTTATATTAATTGCCAAAACTACTAACTGCAATTGGAGGAGTAGCAGCTTCGGTATGCATGTCTTTAATATATACTGATTTAATTTGAAATGAAATGCCAGGCAGCTCTGTTGAGAGTTCCTCGCTCTAGGGAAATACTGCCCTGTTTGGAGGAAAACTAGATTAACTAGTCTCTTCACTACAGAGACTTCTAGCTGCAAATTTATATTAATCTGAAATACTCTGTGCGGCTCCTCAAGATATCCTTTGTGATTAATGTTTCTTTGACAACATTAGTCACAAATGTCAAGAAGGGAGAGTTAATCATTACACAAAAATGTGAATGAAGAAAAAAATTCAATTTTTGTTCATTTGTTTGAATTAAAGAGAGGTGCATGCACCACAGAGAGAACAAATGGATGGAGCAAGAAAAAGTAATTTTCCTCCATTCTGCAAAGAGAACTCTCTTTTTTGGTAGGACTAAGTTTTCCTAAATGTTTTGGGTTTCTTACCATTTTTGTTCTGTTTCTTTAGAAATCTTAAAAGCAAATATGAATGGTGTTTACAATCGTATTAATTCTTTATGGTGAAAATAGAGCAGGGAATGTTGCCTTTGTTATTTGGCCATGAGATTCCTTGAGTTTCAGTGGTCACAAAGAAGGGATGTACAGTTGCTCCCAAGCGCTATTTTAAGTCAGCGTTCCATCTATGTTACCAATTACTGATCATAAATATGTCTATAATAAACTCCCCACATAAGCAACCCATCCAAGTAAAAGGAACTCATTTTCCTTAAGCACTTTGTTTCAAGATGTTCAGAAAATTAATATTTAATTTCTTTTTTTTTTTAAAGCAAAGTCTTCGTTTTTCTACATGGTTTATAATTCTTTATACCTGTTCACTCATGCTGTTAATTCCATCGGGCCCCAGCAAAGTTATGGCTTGCTTGACCAGATCTGTTCGGCCACAGGTCAACATCCGGAACCCGAGGTCTTGCTTGAATTTTGCTTCTGTGGCCACTGCGTCCAGTTTCCGAGAAGCACAGAAACAGTCATCAATTCTGCGAATAGAAGAAAAGAGTTAGAAAATTATTTCAAAAAAATGAATTTTGCCATTCATTTTTTCCACTGCCACATTTTGTGCCTTTGAATGACATACACTGCCATTGCAACAAACAACCTAAATAATGAACTGTCACAGATGATTTATATAGAGGAAATCTCACCCCAAAACCATAACTATTCCTACCAGTTTCTTCTAGACAGGTATGCCACATTTTTGCCTCAAGTTTCTGTCCCTTAATATAGAATTGCAGTTATGACATTTGATTGTTACTTAAATTTTAAAGGAGCCCAGTAATTGTCAAGAAAAAGCAGGAACTCAGATAGATTAGAGCTAATAGACAGAGACTATGGTCAAATAGATTTGGGCTAAAGGGGAGGCTCTCAGTCATAAAATACTGGTTCCCGGAGCTGGAAAAAGTCTCCCCCACTTTTTTTTTGACGTGATGAAAAAGAAGTAGATTTAGGATGGTATCACTTAAAGGATAGACAATCATCAGTGGAGGAAAACTCAATTTCATTGAAGGTCACATCAGGATTGTATTTGACCTCAGGGAGGTGGGGTGGGTGTGGCCTGGTTGAGCGTGGCCAGGGTAGGCATGGCCAGGGTGGGCATGGCCAACTTGATGTCACTCATGTCGGGTGCACCTGTGGTGGCCAAGTGCTAAGGTAGAACTTCCCCCAGACCCTCCCTCCTTCTTATTATAAACTCCTTCCTTCCTTCCTTCCTTCCTTCCTTCCTTCCTTCCCTCTTCATTCTCCTTTTGTCTCCCTTTCTCTCTTTTCTTCTTTTTCCTTCCTTGCTCTCTTCCCATCTTCCCTTCTTCCTTTGTCTTTCTCCTTTCCTGTCCCTTCTTGAATGCTCAAATGCAAAAGGGAAAACATTTCTCCTTTTGTTTTGTTTTGTTTTTAGTTTGTTTTGCTAGCGCTCTGCCAGAGAAAATGGAGTCGGGGTGGGGGCGCATGCAGGCCTTGAGTTTCACACCCCTGCTCTAGAGATATACAACTGCTATTTCCTTTAATTTCTAATGACTGTTCTAGATCTGACCTCTATTAACAGTTTTTTTTCCCAATAATCATAATAAATTACATCAAGTCTGTTAACATAAAGTCTGCCTGGTTGCTGTCACTTTTATTTTCTATCTCTTATGAAAGGAAGGAAACAGGATGAAACCAGGTAAATATAAACAGCTAGGCTTTATTATACCAAACATGGGATCCAGTGTTATTGTTCCCTCTTTATAGCATGACTTTGCAAAGCCCTTGAGGCACCTTAATATTAGTTTTGCACTTGCAGTTCTGCAGACTTCCTACAGTTTATCAAGGACTGCAATTTAGGGCCATTTTTTTCTTTCCTTTTTTTTTAGATGTTGTAAAATCATTTTGACTGATGGACTGTTGATGTAAAACTGTAACTGTTATGTCCCTGGACCTTGAAGAAGTTCCCACCAAGGTCCGTTCGCGCTGCGGGGGCGGCTGCCCCTCCTCATTGGCTGGGTTTCCCCAGCAGCCTGCTATAAAAGCAGGCTGCTGGGTCCAGCCCTTGAGCTGTTCGCTGCGAGCCGGTCCCAGGCTGAGCAAGCACGTTCAGCCCTTGTAAATAAACCTTGTTGCACTAAGCCCTGGTTCAGCCTCTTATTTCCCATACTTAATACTGGCGACGAAGGATGGGATGGCTACCAGAGGCAAGCTGCAACGCTGAATCACTAATATGCTGATCTGCAGCCCAGAGAGAGAGAACGATCAGCCAAAAATAGGCAGCGCTGACCGCAAGCAGAGAGAGCGATCAGCCCGAAATGAGAACGAACGCTGAATCACTATAACGCTGATCCGCAGCCCAGAGAGAGGCGGTCAGCTAAAATAGAACAGCGCTGATCGCAGCCCAGAGAGAAAGCGATCAGTGAACAAGCCAGCGAGTGAGAAGCGCTGCGAGCCGCAGCCGCTCGTGCCGTTTAGGCGCGAAATTCGGAATAGCTGTCAGCTGAAGCACATTCAAATACAACACAGCGTTGTATTACGAAGTCACTAACGCCCACACAGGCGCGAATTTCAAAGGCGCTACCAACGACCGTTGCAGTCTAAACACCTTCTGATCCCCAGAGAGAGAGAGAAGGGAATTGCGAAATTTCACCAGAGCTGAAGTCACTTGCCTAGCACAGGCACTAAACCTCTACTGCTACCCCAGAGAGAGAGAGCACTTGCCTAGCACAGGCACCAAACCTCTACTGCTACCCAGAGAGAGAGCATTTTTTCCCCAACAGGTTAACCAGCAGACCTACAACATGAACGCCAATCCAGCCTTCCCAGCATTCAAGCCAGATGAGGAGAAGTGGGAATCATACAAGAATCGATTTAATTATTACATCGACGCCATCGGATTGGCTGAGGCAGGGGAACACCGAAAGAAAGCACATTTCCTGACCTACTGTGGAGCCATCGTTTTCGATACAGCCACAGCTCTTGTGGCTCCACGTGAGTTAAAAAATGTCCCCTGGACAGAACTGTTAGAAATCCTTACTAACCACTATTCTCCTAGACCTTCACAGATTGCCAGGCGTTTCACCTTCAGAATGAGGAAGCAGGGGGACAAAGAGAGCATCAATCAGTACATGGCTGCTCTCAGGACTGCAGCACTCCATTGTGGGTTTGGCAGCTACCTTGATGACATGCTCCTAGACCAGCTGGTCTGTGGGGTCAAGGACCGCGCCTACAAAGATGGCTGCTCGCCAAAAAAGACCTTAACCTCGCTCAAGCCATCGAGGAAGCCCTGGCAGAGGAGCTGGCATCTCATTCAGCCACCGAGATCCAAGGTTCTGTCACCAAGCAAACAGCAGTTTCCGTCCACTCAGAAGAGGTGATCAATGAGGAAGACCCGGTGACGAGGCCGACATTCACCGCCTCACTGGCGCCAGGCGCCCTCAGGTAGGAACCAGACAGGATAACACCGGGCCATCCAAGCACATCACGTTGTGCCTTTCCTGTGGTGGACCCACTTGAGGACCACATGCAAATTCAAAGGAGCCACTTGCAACAACTGCCATAAGAAGGGGCACATTGCAAGAGTATGCCAAGCCTCACAGCGCAGCACAAAGGGCATCTTCATTCGCACATGCCGGACCCAAAAGGCAAGTATTAAACTGCCGCACTAATCAAACTTGCTATTCTATTAGTAAAATCTCTCTTTCCGTCTTATTAGAAGGTAAACCTTGCAACATGGAGGTTGACACGGGGTCAGCGCTCTCCATTATTTCCTGGAACACCCTCAAGGAGCTTCAACCCAGCCTATCAAGAAGCCGACTCCAGAAGTGCCAGCTTAGCCTAAAGGACTACCAGGGGAAGACCATTCCTGTAATCGGCAGAGGCAAGTTTTTTGTTAATTTTAAAACCTTTAAGGGCCACCTACCTCTAGTGGTAGTGAGCGGCAACCTCCCTACACTTTTGGGACTTGATTGGTTTCCCCACCTCGGGTTAGGTCTAACAGGAGTCCATGCTACCTCAACCTCTGACACGGACTCCCTGTTTGCTGATTACTCAGACGTATTCAGTGATGAGTTAGGGTGTTATAATGGCACCCCTATCTCATTTTCAGTCGATCCCCAGGCAGTCCCAATTCGGTTAAAACCTCGCAGAGTTCCATTCGCCATTCGGCCTAAATTAGACCTTGAATTAGATAAATTATTAAAACAAGGGATCCTGGAGCCTACAGACTTCGCCAAATGGGAGGCGCCCATCGTCACACCCCTAAAAAAAGATGGTAGCCTGAGAATTTGCTCAGACTACAAGACCACAATCAATAAATTCTTGCAAGTTAGCGCTTATCCAGTACCCATCATTCAGCATTTATTACATACTTTTGAACCTGGCACTATCTTCGCCAAATTGGACATGTCTCAAGCATATCAACAGTTCCCTGTTGATGACCAAGCAAGCAGAACTTCAGACCATTGTCACCCACAGGGTGCTTTCAGTGCAAGCGTCTCCAGTTTGGCGTAAGTGTTGCCCAGGCATTTTTCAATCCCTCATGGAGCGGATTTTACAGGGCCTTCCTGGAGTAGTACCCTACTTCGATGACATCTTAGTCTCGGCCAGGAACAGACCCCAACTCTTCCAGAGAGTTAGAGCAGTCCTGGAGAGGTTCAGGCAGCATGGCCTCAAGTTAAAAAAAGAAAAATGTGCCATTGCCACTAGACAGGTGGACTTTCTGGGTTATAAAATTGACGCCTCAGGCATTCACCCCCTGGAGTCCAAGGTTAAGGCAATACACGAGGCACCCACTCCAACCTCCAAAGCAGAACTGCAGGCCTTTTAGGGCTCTTGAACTTTACTGGCGTCATTCCTGCCCCATAAAGCCTCTGTGGCAGAACCCCTCCACAGACTTCTGGATAAAAAACGGTTTGGCACTGGGGACACAAAGAAGACTCCGCTTTCCGCGCAGTCAAGTCGCTACTCACATCAGAGGCAGTGCTTATCCAGTTTGACCCCAACCTCCCATTAGTACTGGCCGCAGACGCATCTCCTTTCGGCATTGGGGCAGTTTTAAGTCACAGACTGCCCAACGGCTCCGAGGCCCCTATCGCTTTTTTTTTTCCAGGACGCTCTCTGCAACAGAGCGCAATTACAGTCAAATTGATAAAGAAGCCTTGGCAGCTGTTACAGCGGTGAAGAAATTTCACGAATTTCTCTTTGGCCACTTTTTCGAGCTAGTCACCGACCACAAACCGCTTTTAGGGTTACTAGCAGGTGACAAGCAGACCCCTCAAATTCTGTCCCCCAGAATGACCAGATGGACCCTTTTCCTAGCAGCATACTCGTATAGACTTGTGCACCGCCCGGGTAAAACATTGTCCCACGCAGACGCTCTTAGCCGCTGCCCCTGCCTGACCCAGCTGAAGACCCTGCCCCGGTCAAGCGCCATTTTTGAAGTCACCCAACTGGACCTACCAATCACTGCCCTTGATATTGCCAATAAATCCAAAACGGACAAAGCGATCGCCCAGGTACTGGACTGGGTGAGGAGGGGGTGGCCGGGCAGTGACATTGAAGCTAAATTCACGCCATTTAAGACCGCTTACAGGAACTGTCGAGCTTACAGGGCTGCCTGCTATGGGGCACTCGAGTGGTCATCCCGACATCTCTGCGTACCCGAGTGCTGGAGCGTTGCATGAAGGCCACCCTGGCATCGTCAGAATGAAGGCGTTGGCGCGAAGCTACATTTGGTGGCCCGGCCTTGATGAGGACATCAACAAATGGGTAGCTCCTGCCATCCCTGCCAGGTTTCCCGTCCATCCCCTCCAATTGCCACCCCACCAAGTGGGAAAGTGCCAACGCACCCTGGTCCAGGATTCACATCGACCTCGCGGGCCCATTGCATGGCAAAATGTTCCTCGTGGTCGTAGACTCTTACTCAAAGTGGATTGATGTGGCACAACTATCCACGACCACTTCACAAGCAGTCATCAAGGCATTGACTCGCCTGTTCGTAACGCCACGGTCTACCAGACTCCATTGTTTCCGACAATGGTCCCCAGTCGCGTCAACCGAATTCAGTCGTTTCTACGGCCAACCTGGGCATTCGTCACATCTTCACGGCCCCCTTTCATCCTGCCAGTAATGGGCTAGCAGAGAGAGCTGTTAGGACCACTAAAGAAGCCCTGGCCAGGTTCAACAAGGATGACTGGCACCACAAACTATCCTGTTTCCTGTTAAGCCAGCATTCAACCCCTTGCACAGTAACCAACAAGTCCCGGCCGAGCTTCTGATGGGCAGACGCCTGCGAACTGTATTGGACAGGCTCCACCCACATTACTGCCCTGACTCTCCTCTCGCTTCCACATCGGGGAGTAGGCATTTTGTCTTGCAGGAACCCGTGTTCGCGAGAAACTTCGCTGGCGACCCATTGTGGATCCCAGGAGAAATCGTAGCCATCACAGGACCCAGATCATACCGGGTTAAGCTGGAAGATGGCCGGGTCTGGAGGCGACATCTGGACCAGCCGGAGCGCCAGGGCACCCTTGTCAGCCGCGACTCGGGGCACAGACCGTGAGAGTCCACTGCAACTTCCACACAGCGACATCGACTCCGATGACCTGCTAACGTCTCCAGCCGGACCAGAGAATCCAAATGATGACTGCGGCGACCTAGCGTCCAACCCATCCGAGCCAGACGGCGTGAGGACACTCCCAGCGTCCAGCCCTACTGACCCCGGACCTACTCCGACCGAGGTGGTACTCGGGACTCATCATCGAGCCAACAGTCGCCAATGGACTCTGATCCACTGAACAGCACACCAGAGTTGCGCCGCTCTGGGCGTCAGCACAAGCCTCCCGTATACCTCAAGGACTATGCGTGTTCGCATCTGGGGGAAAGGGTGTTATGTCCCTGGACCTTGAAGAAGTTCCCACCAAGGTCCGTTCGCGCTGCGGGGCGGCTGCCCCTCCTCATTGGCTGGGTTTCCCCAGCAGCCTGCTATAAAAGCAGGCTGCTGGGTCCAGCCCTGAGCTGTTCGCTGCGAGCCAGTCCCAGGCTGAGCAAGCACGTTCAGCCCTTGTAAATAAACCTTGTTGCACTAAGCCCTGGTTCAGCCTCTTATTTCCCATACTTAATAGTAACTGTGCAAATCACTTCATAAGCACTTAATTGGTCTAATTAAATCATTGTCTTTAAAGCAATCTGTTTCCTTTTCTAAACAGCTACTTTTACATCTTATCCCTGATCATTTTCAAAATCGGACAATTTATAATATCTGGATTTAGGATTGCTTCTGACCTTAATTTGAATTCGTAGAGCATACATTTTGTAATTATATGTTGCTAAATATAAATAGTCCTCTACCTGCCTTGACATTCCACAGTCACTGGGCCTTTCCATACCATGAACAATTTTTATCTTGTGAATCCTCACAAAGCAGAATTGCAATTATTGTCACTGTAAATCTCAGCCACCCTTAAAAGGCAGATTATATCTATATATGAAGGTAGCCATGTTGGGGAAGGTTGATTACAAAAATGTAAATAAAAGTGCTGAAGTCTGAAAATGGTTTATTGTTTGCTCTCTGCCATTAAAAAGCCTTTGTGACTTCCAAAGGTGAAAGAAGGAATAGAATAGAATAGAATAGAATAGAATAGAATAGAATAGAATAGAATAGAATAGAATAGAATAGAATAGAATAGAACAGAATTCTTTTTTGGCCAAGTGTGGTTGGACACATAAGGAATTTGTTTTGGTGCAAATATTATATGAAAAAAATATATGCAAGATCATATAAGTTATTTTTCCTCCAATAATTAAAACCATAATTGTGTGTTAGTATAGTAGCTGGAACTAAGGAGAAGAAATATAATTGCTGAACAATCCAT
The DNA here is from genome assembly GCF_049901715.1 of Pseudonaja textilis. Taxonomy (NCBI): domain Eukaryota; kingdom Metazoa; phylum Chordata; class Lepidosauria; order Squamata; family Elapidae; genus Pseudonaja; species Pseudonaja textilis. Next base: position 52,344,403 of record NC_141994.1, read on the forward strand.
ATACATTGTGCACTCCAGCAATAAAATATTAACCTTCTATTGAAGTGAAGGAATAATACAGTGGAAGAGGCTGCTTTGAATCGAGATGTTGGGAGATAAGGTGAAACAAAACTTCAACTAACAGGAAAATGAGCCACTTTTTCCTGTTAGTTGAAGCCACAGAATCACCCCTACACAAGGCAAAGGATAACCAAATTTCAACATTGGCTTTGCCAAAGCAGAGTGAACTGTGATAACAGGACCAGAGTGATAATAAAGAACTCCAAAACATTGTTATGAAAGTATACACTGCCTCCCAAACTCCTGTGCTATGAAATCCTATCACTTCACACACAAAAATAATGGATGTTTATATTATCAACCTCTGATACTGAAAAGAGTAGAAACACCCTAGTGTGTCAAATGCAGGAAACCAGGAGTCAAATAACCATTTAGTTCAAATGAATATATAGGTTTATTGCATGCTTAAGCTCTCTACAAGAATCTGATCTACTAACTGTCAAAGCAAATTGGTGGTAGATTAGAATCAGGTGATAAACTGCCTGGGAAAACCAAGGGAAATAATCAAAACCATAAAAAAGCAAAGTTAGAATATTTTGGACATGTGATGCGACACTCAGAAAAATATGGCATACTTCACTTAATCCCCCAAAGAAAGAATGAAGGAAAATGAAGTCAGGGCAGAAGAAGAACATCATGGCTTCAAAATCTAAGGGACTGGTTTAGACAAAACTCAGCAGCACTTTTTCGTGTGGCTGTTGATAAAAATAGGATTCCCAGGATGATCGCCAATGTCCAATGATGGATATGGCACAACAAGAAGAAGAAGAATCAAAGGAATTCAAGGTGAGCTCGACTTAGATTTCTTGTGGGTACAGCAGACTCGAGGACGCCCCCCCAGGCTCAGCCTCATCATAGCAAATAATGGGCTTGCTTGACTGTGGTCATCACTTTACTACTGTGGTAGTCACTTTACAAGCCCAGTCTTCTGATCATGTGATGATCTGCTTTATGACTGACTTACAACTGTAATGGGCAAGCTCCATTAAAGCTGTAAATCAAGGATTATTACAATGATTATCTGTGGCAGCATCGCTATTATGGTGGCAGGTATTGCAGGGAAGGACTGGACTGCTATAGATCAGTTGTGTATTGCAAAGATGAAGAGATGAGATGAATAAAGCTTACATTCATTGCTAGCAAAATTCTAAGCGATATTGGAGGGCCAGAACTAACTATTTGGACAGGTGTCTGTAGGGCAGGTCAACCTAGTCAAGAAACATGCAGGTAAGATAACGTTTAAATTAATTCTTACGACAACTATAATTGACCTATACAGGGAAATTGCAACAGAATGAAAGAAAATCTTTATTATTTTTAAGTGACCTACAAGACGATGTACATATGATGTACTAGATTGCTTCCATACAATATTTTTCCCAACTTGGTGCCTTCCAGAAGCATTGAACATAATTTCTAATAAATTAATACAGCTAATGGACTACATACAAGTTAAGGAAATACACCGATATCTTGTTTCTTCTGGTAGGACAAAACTGTTTGGGGAAGTAAATTATATTTGGGAAATGAAGTCTGTGGAACGGCTTCAGTTCACCTGCCATACTGATTCGATTCAGAAAGGCTTAAAACTGCATGTCAGGCTGGGCAATGAAACATAAGAATATCTAGACAAATTTCCTATCAAGTAAGTTTTCAAATCCTATTCATCCTCTGGAATCATCAGCATCAGATACTGCTGGGTTGTCAAGGAGTTTGTTTACAGCCACATGCTGGGGCGATATTTTTGTCCCTAATTATTGCAGTTCTCATGGCTGAAATTAGGGAATTAGTCAAAATTCGAGATGTGGACAAGGACACTCAAGGAGAGAAGCGTATGAGGGGGATATTGAAACTAATTTGGAGAAAGCTATTTTGTTTTACTAGATTATTTGGCTCTGTGTTATTTTAGTTTATTGCTCGATCCTTAGAATCTAAAACACACTGATCCATTACCTTCAGATTCTACTAACTGTACTATCTGGGGTTTAAGACAGAATCATGGTAACTCCTCTGTGGACTATTAAACCACTCAGGATTTGGTCTTCTTGTTCAATACCCAAGCATAGACAACTGCCAGACAATCAATATTTAGCCACCAATGACAACTGTTTTGATCCTAAATGTTTGTGCCTAAACACAAAAGTCTGTTCACCAGGTTAAGAGGGGGGGAAAAGATGAAAAAGAGAGGATATGTGCAAGCATGGTGGCAATTGTGTATTATTTTAAAACTGCTGGCAGGCAAGTATTGTAACATTTGGACTTCTTTATCAAACCAGCATGCTTACAATAGGATAACAGCTGGGAGGGAAGAACAAGAAATAATAGACTGTCTCTTCAAAGCAAGGCAATGCTACATTCCTGATTGAGGAGTGGTCAATCTCCCTTGAAACAGTTTCCTTTCATTTGTCAGAAAGCACTTGGAATTTATTGCAACGGCCAGCTTCTAGCTACAACATCATCATGATCAGTGGGAAAGAAGTTCGTCTCATTCTAATAAAAGACCTAAATTTGAATAAGGGGTTTCTGGAATATGAACATTACACCAAGCTCTCATAAGTACCAATGTGCCTACCGTCCCTGTCCTATTGTTTCTTTTTATTTTTCTTATATGTATCCATTTCATGTATTCATACGTTTATTCTTATACCTGTTACCTTATAATCGCTTGACAAAATAAAATAAATAAATAAATAATGAATAAATAAGTAATTGCATATATTAGGAACTAGCTCTATATCCCATGCTTCATTACGAAATTATGTGATCAGGTTTAGTTTTTGGGGAGGAAATAAAAGGAGGAGGAATTGTGCCTCTGCTTAACAGCATCCATCGGTATTCATCTGGCTAGTGTCCTGTTAGTGTGTGAGAGAGTTGATGGCTGCTTGGAAACTGAAACAATATTTGCAGTATGAGCAAGAAGGAGACAGCAAGGAGCCTGGGCTCAACTGTTCTGTACTAAAGCTGGTTGCTGCTGTAAAGCTAAAGCTGAAACTGAAACTCTTCTTCTCTGCTTGTGTTTTACATTTGGAACAGATTTCAGGTGGGGAGGAGAGTAGAACTCCTTAGCATCAGAGTGAGTTAATAATAATATACCAAATACTAATGCTCTGATAGTCATTTTGAAAAGTCCTTTCTTAGTAAGCACCTAGAAGCCAAGAGGAACATACGTGCCAAATTTCAAGTTTGTAGGTTTTACGGTTTTGGAGATTTTATGATGTGTGAGTGGTATTTCGCTTTTTTATATATGGAAAAGCAAATTTCTGGCAAATTTCTGTTTGTTCTACAGTAATTGACACTGCCCAATAAATAATAAAGAGTTTCAACTTTTTAACTGAAATATAAATAAAATCTCTGGCTGGCTATTTACTTATATTCAGAGTTCATCACTTATAAGATATAAATATTAGATTGCTGACTTTTCTTTTCAGGGTAGCTATGCTGGACTTTTCCACGGTTTTGTAGTAATACATGGCATAGTATATGGAGGTTTATATTTGTATGTACATGGACACAAAACAGGAATGGCAACCTGTGGCCTGCAGTCTCAAAGCAAGCTCCAAACATCTTTCTTGCCAACCCAAAACCATTAGTAGGATTCAAAAAAATTTAATACCAGTTCTGTGGGCATGGCTTGGTAGGCTGGCAGGAGAAGGATACTGTGACATCTCCATTCCCTCCCCACTTCAGGGGAAGGATACTCCATTCCCTCCCCACTCCTGGGAGGAGGTTACTGCAAAATCCCCATTCCCTCCCCATTCCACTAACCTGCTTTCCAGGTCTGTTCTCCTGTGCAGGGCAACAAAAGAAGACCCAGCAGAGAATAGATGGGGGCAGGGCCAGTCAAAGGTTATATTTGCTGGTTCTCTGAACTACTCAAAATTTCCGCTACCGGTTCTCCAGAACTGGTCAGAACCTGCTGAATACCACCTCTGCCCCAAACACTATGGCACTGAACACTGACAAGTTATTGAGAATGTTTTCCTCCTGCTTTCAGTGGAAAATGACCATTAAATTAGTATAAATAATATTTTAAGCCAAACATGTTAAAAACAAATATAAAACAAAGCAGGATTATTCTTCAAAAGAGAAATCTACTATCGTGGCTCCGATGACAGGTGATGCCCACTTTGATGATATCACAGATTCACTCAATGTAATGCAATCCACAACCTCCTTCTCTAAGAGCAGCTCTCAACTGAAGAGTCATTTCGGTGTAATGGTTGAAGCACCAGGCTAGAAACTAGGAATCTGTAAGTTCTAGGCCTACTTTGGACACAAAGCCAGATGGATGACTTTAGGCCAGTTACTCTCTCTCAAACCTGAGGAGAAGGCAATGGCCAGCCTCTCCCAAGAAAATTGTGGGGATTAGTCCAGTCAACACTAAAGACACCAAAACAACAAGAGTTCTCAACTACTATATATCAAGATATAGTAGATTGTTCACATTGTTTCCATTGCTCTGTATTTTGTTCTCACTAGGTGACTTAGGGAACACCAAGGTTCCAGTCAAAACAATAACATACCAACACCTATAATCCAAACACCCATTTTTGGCATATATTATGTCTTATGCTTTAAAATATCATTAGAAGTATTTTCCTCCCATTGATACAAGAAATGTTGAAATCTGCTAACATATACACGGTAGACAATCCTTTGCTCATACAGCGAAGGAAGATCTTGCAACTGACTGTGAAGACAAAAATATCCATGTTTGTTTGAGGTTGAAATCACTGGTCTCCAAAAAAGACCTCTGAATTGTCATTTCTGTTTTCCTCTGAGGGTCTTCAGCACCCACATGATATTTCCTGCCTTGACAGATTCTTAATGCCAAACACCAGGTCATCTTGTGTAAGGGGGCCAGGGAGTGAAATCTCTCAAAATGCAAAATACGTCAACTTTTATGGGTTGTTTTTTTTTTAAAAAAAAAAACTTCCACATACGTGAGAACCATGGCAACAGCCTTCTTTATAAAACCCAACATATAAAATGTACAGTGGCACTATGAAATTATTAGATGCATTGCTGCCTTTTATTTATTACATTAAAAATAAGCCAAATAAATAGCAACACTGCATCTTTTCAGAAAGAGACAAATGAAAAGCAAAATCTTGTAACAGGAGCTAAGTGCAAATTGGGCCATGGCTCTAGCAAGGAAGAGGAAGAAGGCGATGTTACAGCCTTTGAAGCAGCAAGCTCCAAATTTTTGCAAACAGGCATAGCAAGATTGATCTAAATCAGATGAACACTTCAGTCTCTTGGAAGAAGAATCCCATCTGATAACAAAGGAGAAAAACAAACAAGAACTCAAAAGGAAGCGCTTAAGGCTTGATCAAGGTAAACATGCAAGCACATCAGTCTCACAGATTCAGTTGCTCTATGGAAAGAAATGCATTTGTGAAACGGCTAAAAAAATGTAAAAAGAGTCAGATCTGCATATGCAATTGACTTCTTGTCCTTGTGTTGTTACGGCACAGCAATTTCTTCATCATATAATGCCACTGCTTTGCACAGACTTACTTTAACTGCCGAGGTTCGCAGTCAACTCCTGGAAGCAACAGCCGGGCTGCTTGTCGTACATCGTCACTATCCACTGAGAAACTGCGACGGTGCCCGGCGTGAGCCAAAGCTACTCTTATCCATTCCATCAGGGGGGGCAGCACGATAAACGGCCTGCAAAACAAAACAAAGAAGCTGGTTTCCCTGAGCAAAACATAATCTGTCCATGATTCTCAGGCACTCTGAAAGCTCTTAACAATGCAGCTAAGCAAGCAGTGCAATAATAGCAATGATAATCTATTGCTACATTATAATTATTATTATGGTCAGTCGCATGGTCAGCCAGATGTTTAAACTGGATCTGGTATTTTTATCCACCTATCAAATCTTTCCCAAGGACCTGGGATCTTTTAAATTATTATTATATAGTGGACTAATACCAATAATTTATTCAACTTGTATGCCGCCCAACTCGCAATGACTGGTTATTATAAAATAATAGTATATAATTAAAATATAAAAAATATAAAAAGTATGGTTTTTCTTCTAAGGATGTTGGTTTTCTTTCTCTGTAATAACATTTCCCAAATGTTTGCACATGAATCTCTGTTTTATTTTCCAATCGATCTGTATTTCCTTTGGGATTTGCACACTTTTATTCCATATTAAGAAAAACTTAAATCCATTCACAGTCAAAACAGCTACTCATTTACTTTAAAGTCAGAGAGTAGTATTTATCAAAGCTTCTTTTTCAGATATAAACAAAGAGTCAGAGTGATAGGATAGCCCTCTCCTTCCTCTCAACCAACCTGATAGAAAGAATGGTGGAATATTAACTCTGAAAGGTGTGTAATGCTAACATACATGTTAATGTTCAGTGTCCTGAACACAACATGTCTGCCTGATATTAAAAATGCAATGATTGTATTTTTTTTCATGAATAACTGATACCATGCTTTTAAAGTTGCAATCCAGAGCAAGTACTTTGGAATAAAATAAATTTCAGAATGATAGCCACCAGTTTCCTTTGTCGGAATTCAGCAGTCTCTTCTTTTAATTCCAAAACTGCAACCTGTCCTGCCTCTGGCAGGAGGACAAGACTTGCACTCTCTCATTACAAATACAGGATTTGAGAGCAGGACAGAAAATACAAGTAAAATTCAAAAGAAAGGCTTAGGGCTTGATTTAGCTACTTAAAGGGGAGCCACATAGATATATCTTGCAGCCTCCAAAGAGGCAGCTTATTAAACTCTGCCTATTCAGCTTGTGTAAAAAAAAATCTGGTGATATGGCATGAGAGTAATATATGATACACTCTAGGGATCACAATAAATATGTGATGACAAACGATGCAAAGCAAAGCAGCTGAATAGTTATCAGCATAATCTGCAGTTAGAAATGTCCAGACTAATTATGACCTCTTATTAGCTCACTCTCTAATTAATCATGCTGAAATTTCCTGATGAAACTTAGCTACTGAAGGCAAAGGCAAAGACAGGTGTGATAAGATTCACTGGTATGAGCCGCATTGTAGGAATTAAATACTGTAGATACTACAGTATGGATTACTCAGAAAGGGTTCCCTTACCAGAAAAATCTTAGCAGCATCATAGCTTGCAAAACTCTTGGAAAATTTTGCTTTTCTGGACTTCCCCCCAAAAATGGGGGGAATGGACCAAAGGTACCAGTATTTAGACTGAATTACACAATGTTTTTCATCACTCAGAAATAATTGATAATTATTCTAATTTATTCTATTATTCTGCTTGTTTGGTTAAAAAGTGTGGAGGGAGAAAGAGAGATGTCTGTGTGTGACTCTGTGTGTGTGTTGTCTATATATGTCTGTGTTTATGTGTGCATGTCTAACTATTTTCATTTAATCTTAGTAACAGTGCATTTCTGGGACAAAGACAGGTAGTCCTCAACTGACAACTGACAACAACTGAACCCCAAATTTATGTTGTTAAGTGAGAAATTTGTTGAGTTTTGCTCCATTTTACAACTTTTCTTGTCCCATTTGTAAAGTGAATCACTGCAGTTGTTAAATTAGTTAATACAATTATTAAGTGAAGCTGATTTCCCCATTGAAGGTCGCAAAAGGGGATCACAAGAAGTTTGGACACTGCAACCGTCATAAATACATGTCAGTTGCCAAGTGTCTGAATTTTTATTATGTGACTGTGGGTTGTAAATGTGAAAAATAAAGTCACTATTTTCAGTTCCACTGTAACTTTGAGCAGTCATTAAAACATTGTTGTAGGTCGAGAACTACCAGTACTGCATATTTTATCCCTATTTTTTCCTGGTCTTGCCTAAAGCATAATTAGCAAGAGATCCCTAATTTTCTAGTCTATTTGTTCTGCACCTCTCACAGTGGCATTGCTGAGAGTTATGTCTGAGCCCTGAGCCCATTTAAAATAAATTATAGTTTAACTCAATATGTGACCCAACTACTCTCTCTTCCCCATTCAAATTCTTTTACTGTTTCCTCCCATCTTGGACATAATGGCTCACATACTGTATTACAAGATACTGTGGTTACTTTGGATTTGTTTTAGTGTGCTATGAAACATCTCTATAAATCATGGTTTGGCATGCAACCTGACAAAAATCAGTAAAGTAAGAGCTATGACTGATTGATGTGTTCTATCATGACTAACATTAGTTAATACTTTCCCACTATGGGCTCTCATATTCAACTTCCTATTGTTATTCCTGATTTTCACCAGCTCCTACAGCCTTTCAAATAGTTAGTCTACATCTAGAGCGCTGCAGATCACTTCCCATTCCAGAAGATTTCACTTCCAGAAATGGTCATTCCCAGACCATTCAGAGGTGCCTATTCAAAGAGCGGGAGGAAGGAAAGGAGGGAGGGAGGGATTCGGGCAACACCAGCAAGTGAATCAAATACCATACAATGAAGCCCAAACTTTTAGTACTTTCTTCCAAGGTTCAGAAATAAAAATGTTCTATTTGGGCAAAAACTGAATAGCAACTCAGTGTGATACACAGTGTGCATCCATTTACTATTTCCTAACATCATTAAGAGATTTGAAATCTTTATTTAAAAACATCTTCAGCTAAATAATAATTCTATAAATTTATGGGGAAGTAAAGAAAAAAGGAAGAAACATGAGAATGCTAAAAATAAAAAATGTAACTCATATGTCTAATATGTTGGAGAGTCTGATTGAACCTAGAGCTACATCTGTACATTTTTTAGCAAGCAAAAAGATTAAATCAGGTTTTTATTTTTATTTATTGTTTTAAACTGCAAGGTTCATAACATATGTGATTATCTTTCTTCAACAGTTTGGCTCATATAATCTGTAATCTATGTAATCTATTTGAAAATCTCAAACTACCTTTAAACCAGCATAAATTTTCCTCACCTTGTTCTCACCATTTGGAGATCCTAGATTAGAGCATAGAGTTAAACTTCTAGAGCAGGGGGATTAAACTGGCGGCCCATGGGCCAGATGCATCATGTGCAGACCACGCCCACCCCCAGCTCTGCAAATGGGAAAAAAGTCGTGAAATGTCACATGATGGGAACACGATGAGGCAAGTTTTATACACCTGTTCTAGAGAATATCTTCCATATATCCTTTCTCCAACTAAGAAGAATGTTTGCAAAGTATGGTGACCTCAACAATTCAAATAAAGTCCACCCATTTTTACTTGGCCATTATCTTAACTTTTGCTTTATCATATCCTTTGACTATCTCTAATTACTGAGCTTGTTCTTATGCAGCTATTCAATCAATGCTGCTGGTTGCTAAGTTGACACCCTCCCAAAATCACACTCTACAGTGCTCTGAGAACAATTGACCTTCTCCTTGTCCTTCACAAAGACAGAAGCAGTAAAGCAAAAAACAAAAACACCCACCACTTTCATTTCAAGATTTTAAAAGGTATTAGCTCAACAAACATTTCAAGGGAATAAATGTGCCTTTTTCTCTCTCTTTCAAATCAGTGTAATCATGGTGGATATTAGCTTGGTCAGGTAGGCAGTTTGTCCAATGAAAAAGCCCTCAGCCACAAGAATGGAATGACTTTGCTTTGGTCTGTCCCTAGGGAAGGATAAGCATGAGTTTCAAAGGATGATACACAGTTAGTTTGGGAGGATTTTTGAAGTTTGTGACTGCTGTAAGAACAATGAGAAACTTGTGCAGTAAAGCTCAACTATCAAATGAGATTGGCCAATTGAAAAGCTTTTAAGATTATTCATAAATACATATATTTTTATACAAAGCTGCAAAGTAATTTGCTTGTCTACTAAAGTAAAAGAAAGAAGAGAATACGTTGAAAGAGATAAAAGTAAAAATTCAACTTCTCAACTTCTTGGCAATAATACAAAAGTGGAGTGTTATTCCCTTTCTCCAGAATCCAGTTTTCTGGCCTAAAACTGTGGGATTTCCTAATAGTCTCTCTTATCCAAGAATTACCTTGCTTATGTACTTTGAGATTAAGCAAGAACATTTAAGCCCTGTCCTCTTGTTGGGTCAAAAAGACTATTGTACAAAGCAAAATAGAAGCACCCAGTGCAGAAAATTTAAATATTGAGGTTCCAATCTGCCTATTTCAGATCATAGCCAGAAGAAATGTATCTCCATTCAGTCTCCAACATCTTACGTGTATTTGAGATGGGCTTCTGTCTGACTGAGGGAGGATTTGCTTCTAGCCGATGTATACAGCACTGAATTAGATATATCAATCATGTGTCTTAGTGTAAAAGAAGGGGTGTCCAACTTCCTCTACTTTAACACTTGCAGACTTCAGCTCCCAGAATTCCCCAGACAGCATGGGTTAGGGTTTGGGTTATGGCTGACTGGGGAACTCTGGGAGTTGAACTCTACAAGTGTTAAAGTAGCCAAAGTTGGACACCCTTGATATAAAGCATTTTCTAAGTTTAAGCCATGATAGCATAGTGGTTAAAAGGCAGTATTGCAGGCTGACTTTACTCACTCCTGGGAGTTCAATCCTTACCAGCTCAAGGTTGACTCAGCCTTCCATCCTTCCAAGGTTGTTAAATGAGGACCTGATTATTGGGTGGAATATGATGACTTTGGAAACCACTTAGAAAGGGCTGTAAAGCATTACGAAGTGGTACATAAGTCTGTATGATATAGCTATTATTTTGTCAGGTTTTCATTTGCTTTCTAGGTATTTCCTTTTTTTTCTCTTCCTGTGATCCAAACTTTGTTTTAGTTTTCTTCCTGCTCTTTTTCATTATTTTTCTTTCTCCAAGAAGTTATCAGGAAATATATTATTGTGATGGTTAAGTTTGGGCATGTTTGAAGGGGACAAGAATAGTGTCTCTTCTCCCTATTGTATAGGCAGATTTGTTTGTGTTCGTTAAAATGTCCAAGGAGAAATTAGCCATCGCCAATATATTCACAGCATAAAAGTATTATATTTGTATGTGTTATGTATAGATCAGCTTTCCAACCAGGTGCCTGCAAGATGTCTTGGATTTTGGCCATGCAGCCCCAATACATCTGAAGAGAAAGCTGGCATGTATGTGGCTGTTTATCTCTCTGTGTGTTTCTCGCTGTCTTTATCTTCTGAACTCTGTCACCATGATTTGTTGATAATTAAATTTTCTCCCAACAATAATGCCCTTTAACTTATGAATTGCTCAACATCTTGTTCCCATATTTTACACTGCATATTGTACTAGAGACTAAGGAACATCAATGCAATAAATATGCTTGCAATATATGTTAAGACTTTACATGGAGTTGATCAACATTCAGCATGCTGCACACACTCCCATAAATTCCCTATACATAAACTCTTGGGCTGAACATTAAAAGTCAGGAACAAACTGAAGGGCAAGTTGATTAAGCTTGCAGAACAATAGGATTTTTTTTGCAGAAAGACTTCGGTGTTAAGTCTCTAGAGAGAAAATACTGTACGCAGCCTTGTAAAATTAACATCGATACAGGAACTACTAAAGAACTTTTTCATGGAGACATCAATAGAAAAAGAATTCTATAGAACGAATTAACAGAACAGAATAACAGAGTTGGAAGGGACCTTGGAGGTTTTCTAGTCCAACCCCATGCTCAGGTAGGAAACCCTATACCATTTCAGACAAATGCTTGTCCCATCTGTTCTTAAAAACTTCCAGTGTTAGGTGATAAAAGATTTTGTTGATAAAGTTACCTCATAAAAGATGGCTAGGGAATCTCAGAATAATAATAAAAATAAGCAAACGGATATCCACTAGGCTTCACAGCTCTGTAAGTAACCTCCATGTTCTTTTGAGGGAGCTTTGCTATATTACCATGTTAGAGTGATAACCAAAATTTGATTTTAGTCATACTGACTTACGACAAAAATAATTGATATACTATTAAAATTCTCCGGTGTGGTTATCTATTTGTAAGTAGCCACAACAATGCATCATAGGGCAACAATTTTTGAATCAAAATACCTCAAATGTGCTAATTTAAAGAATGCATACATAATCCATTACTCCCATATAATTTCAAATTTCAGGACATTCAAACCTGTTGTATTTGCAAACTTTTATCTGCTACAATGCTGCTAAAATCATCTACAATCATGCAATGGTGATTTCCAATGCTCCCTATCAGCTTCCCACAAGCAAAGTCATTGGGGAAGCCAGCAGGAAGGTTGTTTATCTCTAGGTAATTAAATATTGATAAAGGATGACTTAATGTCATAAGTTGTTTTGTTTCAGTTAAAAATGACTACAAATGGTCATAGGAAGGAATGATTACAACTGTTAATATTTGTCCTTAAAAAAAACCCTCTGTCCCCCAGAATAAATGTCATAAAATAGGTTTTCACTGAGCAGATATATTGAATTCATTTATTTTTCAAAAGAATCTATTTGCCCATTGGAAATGGTTAGACTCCTTGGCTGAAAGATTACAGTAAGATCAACTGTAATAAATGTTTAATTTTCAGGCAAAAGAATTTGAACTTTTCTATGAGGATCAGAAGTTGGAAAATGAAAATAATGAATTAACTGAACGATAAAAAATGTTTCAGACTGCATTTCTAATCATCACTGTTTTTGCTTACATATTAGGAAAAATGATTTTTTTTTAATTACATGATTTTTATCAATTTATATTTTCTCTGCTTGACTGTATTTTTTTTTTCTAGCTCTTTCCACTATTAAGTGATTGGAAAGGCTGGAAGAAAGCAAGAGATTAAATATCCTGAAACTAGTTAATCCATATAAGATAAACTGTAAATGAAATCACAGTGAACAGGAAATTTTCATACTAGCATTTTGCCGTAGCATCTTTCAAAAAGAAAAAATGTGTACCAAGCACTGATTGTTCACTAAGATTACACTGTTCTATTTCTAACTTTTCCATGGAGCCAATAATAGACTGATAACAAATTGCAGAATTACGAATAAACTTGAGGACAGCTAATTGTGGGAAAAGATCACACAAGATTCTAGACCAGGTATGTCCAACATGAAGCCCAGAGGCCAAATGTTGCCCTGGGCAGCTAGTAATGTGGCCCCACAAGATTGTAATTTTTAACACTATTACGTTATTTATATACATGTGATGACCCAGAGTGGGATACAAACATAACAAAATCCAAAATGTAAATAAATGTCCTTCAATGCCTCCAACTTGGCCCCACTGTTCAATAATACTCAGTTGGAGATAAAACATACTCAAAAATAGTCTTCAAAAGAAAGCAATACAGTCCGTACTTAATGAGCAGATAGAGATGAAATAAAAAAAAAAACTACAATGATGAAATTTCCACAATGGAGCAAGAGAAGTATTTACCAAATTCAAGGAGATAACAAGGCAGTCTGTTGGAAGGACACAAACCAAGATAACTTCAGATCAAAACAAAACACACTTTGTTTCCAGCATTTGCCAGTACGCAGGTCCAAACTCTTATTCAGTTGTCACACCTGCATCCCATGAAGAGGATCAAGGCCCTCTTCTCCTGAGGAGACCACATCTCTCTCACATGCACCCAAAGACAATTCCTATTCACTCAATGCAGCCCAAGCAATCTAAAAGGTTGGAGACCCATGTTCTAGACTCTTTTATGAGCGAATTCGGCATTAATTCTCAAGAGTTCTAATAGAAGAGGGTTGGGCTTTGGAGTGAACACAATGGAAAGCTTTAGGCATGCAAACCAAACCCAAAATTCCCTATAAGAACTCCAGGACACTCAAGCACTGGATACAGAACAGAGTGGAATACTATACAAACCAAGCAATTGCCAAGGCAAAGGGGAAACAGAATCATTAACAAATTGGAGGGAAATGTCTATGAAGATTCTCAGTCATCCAGATCATGGTTGTCCCAAAGGTGCTTTTTCAAAAGGCAACTGGATTTTGTTTTTCCTTGAAGACATTTTGCTTCTCATCCAATAAGTTTTTTCAGAGAAGCTTCTTGGATGAGAAGCGAAATGTCTTCAAGGAAAAACCAAGTCCAGTTGCCTATTGAAAAAGCACCTTTGGGATTGGAGTGAAAGGAAACATTTTACATGAACTTGTTATACCTCTCAAAGGTTATTGGCATCACCAACCAAGAGACATAGATATGCATCTTTTACATTCAATCTTCAGAACTTAAATACAGGAGTAGCTGAATATATTCCTCTCTAGGGTGAAACAGAAAAGCAATCCACATATGGAAAACAACCAGACTAGCAGCTGTATTGAACTTTGATGCTGGGGATGAGACATTGTCCTGTCTTCTTCCTCTTCCTTCCTTGCTTCTTTCCTTTCTAATATAAAATCAAGAATATGAAACTAAAAACAATTCCTTTTTGTAAACATTCCCCCCCAAAAGAAAATAGAAGAAAGAAATAAGTTGTTCAGAAAGGAAAGTGCTAGTATATGCAAGTAAATCATATGCTAAAAAGAATGATATCTCTTTGGAAAAACTAAAACACAAAAGGAACTTTTGAAAGTACTAATAGAAACCACTTTAACCAATCACATTTGTGAGGCTGCATGAGAACTGAAGCTAAAAAGGAACGCATTAAAAAGAAATCTGGGCCTCTCCAATCCTTTGCACTCCAGATTTTTGGTGCTGAAAACCAAGGCGCATCTGATTAAGTGGCAGAAAGAATCATTGCTCTTTCCAAATCAACCACAAGTTCCTGGCAACCATACAGAAAGCTTATTCTGGCTTTAACCACATTACCACAGTTCCTAAAGTGGTTTTCCAGGGAAAGGGAATTTGTCAAATAGGTTTTAAAAAGGAACAGACCTTCCTCTGGTTTTAATATAGTTCCAATGACTTCACAACTGCTAAAATTGTAATAATGTGCAGAGAAATATAACTAGATTATGAAATAAGGTCACTGTCTGTCATTATTTTAAACCTACCTGGCTAGAATTTTGGGGGGGAGGGGTAAAATTGGTGTAAAAATAGAGATGACAATTTGAAATAAAATATGTGCAAATTAAATGTTCCTACATGTCCACTCTGGACTTCTTAGACCACTCCTGTGCCCTATACATTACTTAGTATACTTTGCCATCGCTAAATATATAATAAATAGTAGCAATATATATTGAAGTTCAATATACTATATTAGTATTAACATTTCTTATCTTTAGTATTATTCTGTGATTGTTGAGATGACCATTTTGTATAAGGTGTGAAATCAATGTAACTCAGGTGTTCTCAATGCAATGTACTACTATGTACTACTACAGTATGTTTATTGAGGTCTAACTACTACCTTCTGTTTTGGGAGTAGCAGGAGGCAGCAAAGAAGAAGAGGAAGTAATTTAATTTCTGGAGGGCAACTATATATCAATGAAAAGAAGAAACAGAAACAATGTCTGGTGTCGTGGATTCACAAAAGTGCAAGGGTGAGCAAGGAACCAATTCTAGCTGGTTTAAATTTACTAAGCAGAAGCAAGCAAGTAAGTGGGAATCCACCAATTTGATGGTCCCATGTACAACCCAGGATGAACTTACATCCAGGCATTATAGAGAACTTCAAGAAGGTGGCAATCATGTTGAGATTCCCACATGTTAAAATAGAAAAAAAAACCAATTACTAAGAAAAATATACTAAGAAATAACAAGGAAAGAGGCAAAACCACTAAGTAATTATGAAAGTTTCACTCGGTGGTTTTCAATAGATCCTTTAAAGTCACAATAATATTCTTTTAAGTGAAAAAAAAAAAAGAAATCCCTGCAGAAAACATATATCTGAAAACAGTTTTGCTGAATGAACAAATTTGGCTATAGGCATCATAGATTTGGATCTTGAGATATAATCAGACAAAAAAATGAATGGAGACCTTGTTCAATGTCACTTCTGGGTCTCAACAGGCTTTATTAGCTATCTGCTGCTCTCTGACACTTATTCTTTTGATGTTGGTTCTTATTCAGGTGCTATTCCCAAATTACAGTTGCAGAAGTCTATTAAATTTGTAAAAAAATACAATGATACATTTAAGACCAAACCTGTTAAACTGTTAAACTACAAACAGAACCAGTAAGTTTCCTTTCCAATTCAGAGATTCAGCCAAACAAACAAATAGAAAGAGAGAAGAATACTCCAAAAGAGACATCTGGAACCAATTTGCAGCCTGTGGCCACTTGGTGTCATTTTTGATATATTCTGTATCAGCCACAGAGGGCTTTATGGCAAACAAAAACATATTCCAGCAAGAAGAAGCAACTCCAACCAAAATAGATGGAGTCAAGAAACCTACAGTACTTAGCCAGCATTTGGTAACTATTATATTTACTTAAAAAACTAGATTTTCTTTCTAAATGATGTACCCCTAAAATTAAAGGATTATCCTGGACTTACTAAGAGTATATTTATTTAATTAATCTTTTTTTAAAAAAAAAAATAGACAAGTGTCTTTGAGTAAATACAGTCATTAAGAAATTGTGGGTCCATTCAACAGAAATAGTACCTTTCTGTCTGTAGTGTGACTTTGGAAGGCTCCACATTGGGGTTCTCCCATTCCATTTGTGGGCAGTGCATAAAATAACACAGGGTATACAAGGCCTCCGGTTCCCAATAAAGCGACCCCTGCCGATGATGCAAAGGTGTGGTGTTGCCATGTTGCTTTGCACTGAACGGCTGCAGGTGGTGCATTGCCCGAGACACTAGGTCACCTGAAAAGGAAAAAACAAGTCACTAAGTGGCTTTTCTTATTCTATTTCAAGTATAGCCTTCCCTCTTGATAACTACTGGCCATGATGTATAGAAGCAGAGAGTGCATGAACTGCATGAAAGTTACAGCGTGATATTTATTAAGAAGCAGATAGAATGGAACGGAATGGAAGGGAATGGAAGGGAAGGGAAGGGAAGGGAGGAGGGGAGGGGAGAGGAGAGGAGAGGAGAGGAGAGGAGAGGAGAAGAGAAGAGAAGAGAAGAGAAGAGAAGAGAAGAGAAGAGAAGAGAAGAGAAGAGAAGAGAAGAGAAGAGAAGAGAAGAGAAGAGAAGAGAAGAGACCTTGGAGGTCTTCTAGTCCAACCCCCTGCTTAGGCAGGAAACCCTATACCATTTAAGACAAATGGTTATCCAATCTCTTCTTAAAAACTTCCAGTGTTGGAGAATTTACAACTTCTAGAGACAAGTTGCCCCACTGATTAATTGTTCTGTCAGGAAATTTCTCCTTAGTTCTAAGTTGCTTTTCTCTTTGATTAGTTTCCACCCATTGCTTCTTATCCTGTTCTCAGATGTTTTGGAGAATAGTTTGACTCCTTCTTCTTTGTGGCAGTCCCTGAGATATTGGAAGACTGCTATCATGTCCCCCCAGTCCTTCTTTACATCAAACTAGACATACCCAGTTCCTGCAACCGTTCTTCATTTTTGTTGCTCCTCTCTGCACTCTTTCTAGCATCTCCACAACTTTTTTATATCCACAACCAAAACTGGATGCAGAATAGAATGGAATGGAATAGAAGAACGGAATGGAATGGAATGGAATGGAATGGAAAGGAATGGAGTAGAGTAGAGTAGGATAGGATAGGATAGGATAGGATAGGATAGGATAGGATAGGATAGGATAGGATAGGATAGGATAGGATAGGATAGGATAGGATTCTTTATTGGCCAAGTGTGACTGGACACACAAGGAATTTGTCTTGGTGCAAATGCTCTCAGTATACGTAAAAGAAAAGATACGTTCATCAAGAGTCAAGAATCATAAGGTACAAGACTTAATGATAGTCATAGGGTACAATAAGCAATCAAATCATATTAGGAAACAGTCAATATAAATCATAAGGATACAAGCAACAAAGTTACAGTCATACAGTCACAAGTGGGAGGGGACGGGTGGTAAGGAGTGATTAATATTAAGATTAGTAGTAATAGTGCAGACTTTGTAATAGTTGAACAGTGTTGAGGGAATTATTAGCAGAGTGATGGCTTTTGGGGAAAACCTGTTCTTGTGTCTTGTTCTGGTGTGCAGTGCTCTATAGCATCATTTTGAGGGAAGGAGTTGAAACAGTTTATGTCCAGGATGTGAGGAGTCTGTAAATATTTTCACAGCCCTCTTTTTGACTCATGCAGTATACAGCTCCTTGATTGAAAGCAGGTTGGTAGTAATTGTTTTTGTGCAGTATTCCAAGTGTGGCCTTACCAAGACATTATAAAGTGGTATTAACACTTCACATGATCTTGATTCTATCCCTCTATTTATGGTTGGTTGCATAGTCAACCAGATGTTTAGATTGGATTTAGTATTATTGTCCAGGTGTTGAGTCCTTCCCAAGGACATAAGACAAGCAATTGCTGTTTGCGGTATTAAAGGTATTGTGGCAGTATGTAACTGTTCCAGGTAAACTTGTCTTATGCAATTGACTGATAAAGATTTTGTCTATGCCAACGGCATTCAAGTGGTGCTTCAGATTATTATTTAAATTTCTATGCCACCCAATTTCCAACAACTCTGGGTGGTTCAAAAGTAAAAAACAACATTAAATAAGAAAATAAAATGCTAAGAGACAAAAATAGGAAAATAAGATAGAGCAAAGGTGACAAGACTTGGATAGAAACAATAAAGAAACACCCACAATGCAAGAGGGCATCAACCTTGCCAAAGTTCTGGGCAAAGAGCCAAGTTTTCAAGCTCTTTCAAAACAACAGCAGGATATCCCTCACCCCACCACAAATATAAAAGAAGACATTTGTTGTTCTTTCCTAGTCCTCAGTGCACCATTCAGAACATGCAAAGGTACTCCAGAAGCATCTCAGCAGCTAACAGGATTGGTTGAATTTATTTGAACTTACAAACAAATCTTGTATCTCCCAGAGATGAGACATATATGGTGGCCAGTCTCCCTGGGTTCTGGAAATCCCTTAAGACTCGATTCTGTACCCAGGCAATGTCAAATCTTAAGAGAGGTTGCGGTTAGAATGTCAGTGGACATCCTGTTGTGTATTTTCAATGTTTTCTTGTTCAGATTGTTATATTTTGCTGTTATTTTTTAATTCATTAATTGTACATTCAAATATGTTGTAAATTACCCAGTGTCTTTTGGAGTGGTGGCTATAATAAACCTAAATAACAACAATACTTTGATAGAAGAAAGCAATGGCAATGGCAAAGAACCTCTGCACTGTTGCTGGAAAAACCTGTACAATTGTGTTGGGATAGTCACTAAACCAACTCAAAAGAAGACTTTACCTTTTGCCTTTATTTTGTTTTCCACTTAGGAAACAATTCTTTTCTCTACAATGGGTTGACCCAAACCAGGGCATTCTGGGACACGTGGAATGGACTCTATCTAGATAACATATCATTTATTGCTGCAGAATTATGCTATTGCTGCCCTCCTAAATTAGGGGTCCTAGAAAATAGAGGATTTTAATTCCTAGTATTCTCTAGCTTGCATTGAAAGGTGAGAAATTGCTTTAATACACATTGATAGTAATTATGATTTGATTCTTTATCTATGATGCTAAATATAATTGAATGTTATTTTTAAAATGGAGACATAGTTATCCCTAAATAGAACTTCTGTTGGTTCTAAATGCCATCAGTTATCTATTGCCAAGAACTGGTTAAAATATCATATTATTCTGTGATTAATTAAATGGCATTAGTCTTAATTGATCTGTGATCATTTAGTTTCTGGATTCAACTGAAAATGTTGCTTTGCCATGAAATCTTAATCTCCTCAGATCTAGGTAGATAGCTATTTCAGGTTAACCTGTGTGTCATCTCCTCTGCGTTATAAATATCTCACAGCCTTGATCTCTGTTCCACTCCAGCGTGAAGTAAAAGAAATGAGATATTTTCAGTTGTGATCAATACCACGGACAATGCCTTCAACAAATAACCATGCCTAGTCATTGCTAATGTTGTTTTCCGCTCCTGGCCAAGTCACTGTTATTTTTGAGAGGCCTTTGAGGCAGAAAAGCGTTATGCTGCTGTTTATTGCGTTATGCATTATTGGGGGTCTTAAAGTTGATCAAATTTGTTATTTATTGCCAACTGGGTCTTTTTTTTTCTGCTATGCTCACAATCCTCGATCATTTTCTTACCTCTTGTGTTAGATGATTATCTTGGAGGATTGGTTTTTTTTTAAGAGAAAGAACGGGATAAAATAGCAAATAAAATATAGAATGAGACACAGTATATGATATTAAGCAAACATGCTGTCAAATCTATCAAGTCAATATACTCCCCTACAAAATATGTTCTAAATCAGGGATGAGGAATGATGGTCCCTTTACAACCTGTAGACTTGGTTGGCTCAGGAATTCTGGGAGTTGATGTCCACAGGTTGAAAAGGAACCACCGTTCCCCACTCCTGTTCTAAATAGTATTGCCAACTGGAAAATAAAACTCCACAGTTTTCTTGGATTGTGTCAAAGAGGTATACAATTTCCCTAATTTTGGTTGTAATAACAATTGTTCATGTTGCTTTTTAATATGAACTTCTTGTAAACAAATTATGTCGAACCTTAATTTCATTAATTTATGGAAAATCTTCCTTCTCTTAGCAGCTAAGTTCAGTCCATTTATATTCATTGTAATCAATTTTTTTTCTTCCATAATTATGTTTTATATTTAGATTTAACCACTCTCGTGGGTCTTGCCTCACGTTGATCTTTAATATCAACTTGTCCACCTACTGCACCTTCTTCTTTTCCAACCTCCATTTGTTCCTCTTGAGATTCAATTGATGGGACCTCCTTTCCTGCTCCTCCTTCTCTGCCTCCAAAACCTCTGCGCAAAACAGTTCTGCTTTCTCAATTGAATCAATTCTATGTCTCTGTTCCTGCCACGTAAACATCAATCCTTCTGGAATCAACCACCTGTAAGACACCTCTTTTTCCAATAACCTTTTAGTCAGGAATCGGTATTCTCTTCTCATCTCTCTCACTCTTCTAGGTATTTGTTTTAAAACCAAAATTTCTTTACTTTTGTATTTCAGTGGCTTCTCTCTTGCTACTTGCAATATTTGTGTCTTCAAAGATTTTTTAATAAATCTAATATGAACTTCTCTGGGTAGGTTATTTCTCATCGTGGTTTTATATATTAAAGAGGCCATTCCAGCAAAAATGATTTATACAGATGATGATGGGAGAATATTAATGGTAGAAATAATGGACAATAATAGAAAGATACTTTTGATTGCAATTTATGCACCGAATGATAAACAGGAGGAATTCTATAGAAAATTACATACTAAGACTGCCGAACTTGACTATGCTAATGTAATTATGATGGGAGACTTTAATGGAATTGTGGATAATAGACTTGACTATATTGCAACAACAGTAAAGCATAACAGGAAAACTCTTCCTAAATCCTTTTTTAAAATGATAGATGAATTAACTTTAAAAGACATATGGAGAGAAAGAAATGATAAATCTAAGCAATTTACGTTCTATTCAAATAGGCATTTATCATGGTCCAGACTGGATATGATTTGGATCTCAACAGATTTAATGTCTAGTATTCAAGAAGTAAATATTGAAACAAGTACTTGGGCTGACCATAACCCATTGACAATTGAATGGAAGGGACAAAGGAAAAGATCGAGATGGACATTAAATAATTCTATTTTAAAGGATAAGGAATTTATACAATGGATGGAGAAAGAATTGGCCTTCTTCTTTAAAGAGAACAGAAAAGAAGACACCTCAATACAGAATGTTTGGGACACAATGAAGGCCTATGTTAGAGGCTTGATAATAGACTATACAAGAAAAAAAGAACAACAGGAAAAGGCGAACTCTTAAAGCCTTGGATGATGAATATAAGGGACTTGAAAAGAATTACAGAAAATGCCACACAGAAAAGATGTTAAAATGAAACTGGATATAACTAAACATAAAATGGATTTAATAGAGAAAGAAGAACTGGCACAGAAAATTAGGAATGCTAAACAGAATTATTTTGAGGATGCAAATAAGCCAGGTAGATGGCTAGCATACAAATTGAGAAAGGAGAAAGAGTCGAGGAAAATACACGCAGTTAATAGGCGACCAAGGTAAAATTTGTTATGGCAGCAAAGAAAAAAAAAGAGATTATTTATGATTTTTATAAGCATTTGTATAAGAAAGAAGACATTGACGAGGAGAAAGTTAAACAATACCTACAGAATGCAAATCTACCTAAGATACCCAAAGAGATTGAAGAAATGCTAGAAAGTAATATAACAATGATGGAGTTAAGTCAAGCACTTAAGAAACAAAATAATGGAAAGGCACCAGGTCCAGACGGGTTTCCTGTAGAATTTTATAAAATCTTTCAAGAATCACTGTGTATTCCACTGTTAGAAGTTATGAATGAAGTTATGTTAAAAAGATGATACCTAAAACATGGTCAGAGGCTTACATTACACTTATTCCAAAAAGAGGAGGCGGACCTACTGCAAATCAAGAATTATAGACCGATTTCTTTACTAAATGCAGATTATAAAATTTTTGCTTCAATATTAGCAGAAAGACTTAAAAAGTACTTGAATAACTTTATCCACTCAGACCAAAATGGGTTTTTGCCAAAGCGACAAATCAGAGACAATATGAGAGTAATTCTGGACACCCTGGAATACTATGAGGCACATCCTGAAAAGCAAATGGCCTTGATATTTTTAGATGCTCAAAAGGCATTTGATAACGTGAATTGGAGATTTATGTTACTTTTAATGGAACAGATGGGCTTTGCTAGAAGATTTATTCAGGCAATAGAAGCAATTTATAATGAACAAACAGCTAAGGTAATGATGGAGGAGAACTTACAGATCCTATTAATATAAGAAAAGGCACAAGACAAGGTTGTCCTCTTTCTCCCTTGATATTTGTATTGACTTTGGAAGTGTTGAATAGAAATATCAGAGAAGATAAAACTATAAAAGGAATGAAAATTAAAAAGGAAGAATTTAAACTACAAGCCTTTGCAGATGACCTAGTCTTTATCTTGGAAGACCCTATAGAAACAGCCTTGAAACTGTTGGAAAAGATAGAGGTCTATGGGGAGGTGGCTGGTTTGAAAATAAATAGAGATAAAACAAAGATTTTGTCAAAGAATATGTTGCTGAAACAAAGGGAAGAGTTGTCAGAACTGTTAAAAATTCAAGTTACAAACAAGGTTAAGTATCTGGGGATATATTTGACATCAAGATGTAGTACATTGAAGGAGAATAATTATATTAAACTTAAACAACAGATAGCTCAAGACTTGAAAAAATGGGAGAACTTACAATTGTCATTAATAGGAAGGATTTCAACAATTAAGATGAACATTTTACCCAGAGTCTTATTTTTGTTTCAAACAATACCAATTAGGCTTGGAAAAGAATATTTTGAGGATTTAAATAAAATTGTTTTGAAGTATATATGGCAAGGTAAGAAAGCAAGAATAAAGTTAAAGCTTTTACAGGATGCTAGATTTAGAGGAGGGTTTGGACTGCCTAATTGGGAGTTGTACTACCAAGCTGCAAACTTGACGTGGGTTAAAGAATGGATAACATTAAGGAAAACCAGATTGTTGACATTAGAAGGTCATGATTTGTTGTTGGGCTGGCATGCTTTTTTATGGTACAAGGGAACTAAAACACAGGGGTATTTTAGAAGGCATTATATACGGGAGTCTCTGTGGTTGAATTGGGAAAGATAAAAAACAGTGTTATTTGAAAATTCCAGTTTGGTTATCGACGATAGAAGCGTTTTCTTATCCTATAATCTATAAAAAGGAACAAACAGTTAACTATGGGGAATTATTAGATGAAAAGGGTGAACTTAAATCGATGCAAAAATTGGAAGAACAAGGTATACTGGATGAATTGGTTTTCATATTTGCAAATATATTCAAAGTACCATGAGGATTCCAAAGCAGAGGGATTTTATGATAAGCAAACTGACTTGGATAAGATTTTGATGGGTACTGATGAAAAGGTGATTAAAAAATTGTATGGTTATTTATTGCAAATTAAGCTTGAGGAAGAACAAGTTAAAGAAACTATGATTGCGTGGGGGAGGAATTTTGGATATGGGATTGATTTAGAGAAATGGCAGAAATTATGGTCGCAAAATTATAAAATGACAATGTCTACAGCCTATAAAGAAAACTTGTATAAGATGTTTTACAGGTGGCATTTTCCCCGACAAGGATAGCAAGAATGTTTAAGAACAAATCCGAAAAATGCTGGAAATGTCATCAGAAACCTGGTTCATACTATCACATGTGGTGGACTTGTGAGGATGCTAGAAAATATTGGACTAAAATCCACATGTGGCTGGAAAAAATGACAAAGAAGCATATAGACTTGAAACCGGAGTTTTTTCTATTGGGAATACTACCAGATACTTATAGTAAAGAGTTGAAATATTTGATTGTAAATGTATTGACTGCTGCTAGGATTGTATTTGCAAAAAAATTGGAAAAATGAGAAAATTCCATTGCAAGAAGAAGTTGTAAAGAAAATTTTGGAATGTGCTGAGATGAGTAGATTGACTTTTGAAATTAGAGAGCAAGAAGATAAACAATTTTATTTAGTTTGGGATCTTTTCTATCAATGGTTGAATGATGAAATATTAAAATATAAAGTTAGATAATAAGGAATAATAATGACTTTATTTTCCCTTTCCTTTTATTGGTTTTTGATACTATATTTATATAATAGCTTTCTTTGTTTCTTTCTTTTTCATATTTGGGATAGAATTGGTATGATTATAAGATTTGTTTTAGAATAAAATATTTAAAATATAGTTATCTCATAAAGGCATGACCGAATAAAAGTTTAGTCAAATTTTTCTTTTTTTTCTTTAATAGAGATACTAGGATTTATAAATTTGTATTGATAAGTATTATATAAAGTAACTGTAATTGTGACTATGAGGTGAATGCACAAAACCGATGGACCAACCGACTTACGGTGTGTACAAAAATATGGGGGAGCTGATACTTTTATGCTTTGTTGTCGTGTTTTTTATGTTAAAAAAATAATAAAAATTTATATATAAAAATAAAAAAAAAAAAAAACTCCACAGTTTTCTTAATAGAAAATAATGGTATTATTCTTAAAACACATTTTCAGAGGCAGATGATTTTCTTTAGCAAAAGGAGCCAGACACATTCCAACATGCTGTGCCTGGCAAGAAATTCATTGCAGCTCATAATATTTGCTTTGCTTGTGACAGAAAGCATGTGGCCAAGTTCTTCCCTTTATTTTAAGAGTGTTTCTCCTCTTTCTCTCTGTGTCTGCTAACTGTCGAAAATTTGGATTGCATAACTAAGATTTTTGGAGATTCCTGAAATGTTTACCAGGCACTCTGTTCCATGCAACGTGGCATGGGCTTTCGAATAATAGCAATGCTAATACAAATAACTGCAAGTGAAAAGAGTTGTGAGGGACAACAATTTAAGCACTAGTGGCTATCGTACAATGTCAGGGATTTGATTCTCAATCCTATGTTGGGTTTGAATTTCAGACCTGTATCTTCTAATGAGTCAATCTTTTTTCTTTTCCTTTCTTTCTGTGTATCATAGCATACAGTACTTCAGAACAAACATGGACACTCATCTATTTTATTTTTTGAATATCTCTGGGATTTTTTAATGCAGATCAACAGAAATCTTTCTATCGTTATGCCCTCTGAATTGGTTGGTACTGCAGCTCACAGAAATTTGAGCAAGAATGTCAAATTCTTCCTTGAGCCTGGTAGCTGCCAGAATAGGGAAGGTGAGTCTAATGAACAATAGTCTACATCTAGCTATAGAACAGCTTAATAATGTATAGACAGATTGCTACCGCTAGCTTTTTGTGAAATATGCAGCAAGGATATGAAAAGGGAGGGAACACTGGAGGGGAAAAGCCAACAGAGGCTGTGATTCCAGTGTACTGAAATTTCTGCTTGCTCCATAATATCTTATGACTCAAACCTTTCATTTTAAAGAATTCCTTTTCTTTTCCTACTGGTAGGAAATTACTATGCTTGGAATGAATCCTATATTTCTTAGAAGTCTGTAATTCTCAATGGGTTGTTGAGCACAAAGTCGATCCTGTATGCAGCCAACCTGCAAAATTAACTCCAAATGGATGTGTTTCTCACTGCCTAACAATTCTCTGAAAGTCAATAGCATTTTAGCAAACTTATATAAAACTTTCAGAAAAACATAGGGCAACCTAGAACTAATGGTTCTTCCACCAAGACTTAGGCCCAGGTGATTAAATTCTCAGGTACCTTGGTTTCTTGCTGCTGGTAATCAACAGGTCTGTGCAAGATAGGCTTACATCTATATATGATATGGTGACAGGCAAATGTGCAGATCTGGCATGTGTTACTGAGAGAAGGATGTTGTCCTACTGGAAACATGCCCAATTATATTTCAGGTCCTAAAGTGCAGCAGTCACCTAGTCAAGGACAAGTAAGAGAGTTTTGTGAGACCTTGTAACGATGAGGAGCTCTGCACCAGACATGAATGGATGCTGGCCATGGAATTGAGCTGCACTGACAAGCAAGAGTGATATATCAACTATTTGCCTGCCCAGCAGTTGCTTTTCTTGAGCCTTTGGAACTCAACTCTGAGTTAGTGGTGAAGTTCACAAGTTTTCATTTCTTCATCCTCCATACTGTGGAGAACTAAATTAGTGCTGTTCATGGATTCCACAATGATCTTGGGCTTACTACAAATGCAACCACAACTTATATTGGAAGGTACCCACTGAACCTACTCTTTACTCTATTCCAGTGAAATCGTGATCTGAAAAGTAAGGATATCAACAACTGTTCTTTTCATGATGAGGTGCTTTCATTACCCCTTCCTCATCAAATTGCACATCACAGAGGCTCCAAAACTCCACAGGGTGAACCAATGAAAATTATCCATCCCAGCATCAAATGAGTAAGGAGACTTTCCAGAGGGCGCTTCTAAGACCTCCTCCATACATTTGGTGGACAGTTCCATCCCGTGCCTGGTTAATGGAATATGGGGAAAGACAGAACAGAGGATGTAATGGGACAGAAATTCTATTGGTCAGCTAATGGATAATCTTCTAACTAGGAAATGATCCCTCTCAGTCCAATTAAACCTTTCAGCAATGTTCAGTACCATTGATTATGGAATCATTATGGACCATCTGTAAAGGTTGGGAGTTAGAAAGTCTGCTGTAGTAGTTTCACTCCTACCTGATTGAGTGGTTCCAGTTAGAGGTCATGGAAGAAAAAACAGATGTCAATAAGTCAACAGTTTGTGCATTTTGCTAACGAACAAATTAGTATTGTTTCAGCCCTAAGTAACTAGGGGTGCCATACCACCAGCATTTTGTTTTTGTCATTGTTTACAGTCTATATTGTTTCTTACAGTTTTAATTTGTTTTGCATTTGCTTCTATACAATCATAAATAAATAAATGCTTCAGGATCATTGAATAAGAGTTAATTATTCTTCAAAACCCTCTTACCAATCTGCTATATTCATAATGTGATATTGTGTGTGTGTGTATGTGTGTGTGTGTTTAAGAGCAAAGTCTAGATCAAATATTCATTTAGTACTTATGGAAACTTAGATTTGGGAGGGTATGGGATGAAGGTGTGCTGCTAATGAACTAACCCAATTAATTAATTGAATTAACAAATTAACTGATTTAGATAAGCCAATGATTTTCTACATGTTTTGAGAAAGAATTGAGAAAAAGAATTGACATGATAAACCTTGTTTAAAATTATGCACAGTATCTAGAACACTGAAAGAGATAATATTTTCTCTCCCTTTGAATCATTCTAGAACTTGGTTCATTTCTACATACAATTTCTAATTAACCTGACAGATTTGGTTTTGTACATAATGCTAAACCATAATGTATTGTGGTTTCATATGCTTATAAACACAATCATTATCATTCATTAAACATGTTTATCAGTTGTGGGATTCAATTTTTTTTACTACCAGTTCTGTGGGCGTGACTTGGTGGGCTTCGCAGGGGAAGGATACTGCAAAATCCCCATTCCCTCCCCACCCCACTAACCTGCTTTCCAGCTCCATTCTCCTGTGCAGGGCAACAAAAGAAGACCCAGCTGATCAGCTGGGACTCAGGAGGCAGAGAATAGATGGGGGCAGGGCCAGTCAGAGGTGGTGTTTGCTGGTTCTCTGAACTACTCAAAATTTCCACTACCAGTTCTCCAGAACTGGTCAGAACCTGCTGAATACCACCTCTGATGTTTATGGTTTAACACATTGAATGAATTTAGTAAATTCACTTAGTTAGCATTTTTATCTAAACTGTCTGAACTTTAGATAAACATACAGCTATACTGAAAATAGAGCTGTGCCCAATTTTGAGCTTCATAACTGAGTTAATTTTTAACTTTTTCTTATGTTGAAATCCAACAGTAGGTACATTTCATAAAATCATCCAGATGTTGTGCAAATTGCTGACATACTGAAAACAATTAACTTGTAAACTTCCTTGTGTTTTTTCCATATAGATTTAGCAAGGATTGATGCTCAATTGTTTCCTGTGCCAGATAAATGCAATTCTAATTCCTTTTTTCTCAGAATTCAAACAAACACCAATTTTGAAAACAGACATTAAAAGAAGCTGATGCAAATCAGTATCATTACCGTTTTAGCTGTTACGTTTCCTTTTTTTAATCTTTGTAATATTAGGCTCTTGACAGCATATTGTCTGACGCCCTAAGAGTTCTAGCCCCTATTCTTTCATAATCCATATCATGTGTCTTTGTTCCCCTTTCTATCATTGTCTTGCTTTGCCTTTTAACACCAAAACAATCTCAACAAGGGACCATTTCCTACTATGGGTTGCCTAGCAACAGCAGGTCCTCAATCAAGGATAAAGCATTTGCAGAACAAAATTCCAAAGTAGGGAAAGCAAATTATTATTGCTGTGTATCTTTTTTGATGCATATCGGTTACTCTGATTACTACTTCCAGTGATAATATGAGAGGGTTAAGCACGAACAAAATCAGTCTTTGCGGTACAGTAGGTAAAATGGGGGCATGGCTGGAATTAAATGTAAAGTTAAGATAAGGAAAAACTAGAAAAAAATGGCCCAAATAATATGCTGAGCTTTATAACCTACAGAGAACTGACAATGAGCTGAGATGTAAGTCTACACTCCAAATTAGAAGCCGCTGTATCCAATAAAATCTGTGGATCCCAAGGCCACATCTAGAGAAGAGTATGGACCAGAAGGCAGATCTTTTTAGTGGTTGCCCCCTTACTCCTGAACACACATCAATTTTTATTCATTTATTCGTTGCTATGGTGGTGCAGTAGTTAGAATGAAGTATTGCAGGAGGACCTTGCTCACAGCAAGGAATTCAGAATTGACCAGTTCAAGGTTCGCTCAGCATTCCATCCTTCTGAGGTCAATAAAATGAGGACCCAGATTGTTGGGGGCAAGATGCTGACTCTGTAAACCATTTTAGACAGGGAAGGCAGTCATTAAGTAATTCCAACCTTCCCCATTGACTTTGCTTGACGGAAGATGACTGAGAAGCTTGCAAATGACTATAACATGACCCCAATATTTAACTGTTGTAAATTCATGCTAGATGCCAAGCACCCAAATGTTGATCATATGACTGAGGGGATGTTGCAATGGTTGTAAGTACGAGGACCAGATGCATCTTTTTAAATACCATTAGAACTTTGAACAGTCACTAATTGAATAAATTGAGGACTACCTTTATCCACATGTGCATACTTATCTATACATAAACAATTTGATGTGTGCTTTTCAAGGTTGAATACAAAAATCCTACTCCCCATGACACATACATAACTCTTTCCTTATCTGCCATCTTCCTATCCTCAAACATACCACCGTGTTTCCCCAAAATTACAACCTATTCCAAAAGTAAGTCCTAGCTTGATTTTTACATGTGCGCCCAAAAAATAAATCCTAATTAAGATCCTGCCCACTCTAGGGTGCATGGGTAAAAGTTACGCTAGGGTGGGGATGGGGTGGTGGTGGAGCTGCCCTACTACTTACCTTCAGAGAGTTGCAGCCAGGCCTTGCACACCCCAATACCTGCCTGCTGGCCCATTTCTTCTGTAGCCGGCAAGGCTTTCCTGAAGGCCTCTGGATCGATCCGGAGCTCTGTTATTGGCTGCAGAGGCCTTCAGGAAAGCCTTGCCAGCTAAAGAAGTTCCTAAAGGCCTCTGATAGCAAAAAGGAGGCTGGGGATGATGTGCGCAAGTGAGGTGAGTCAGTGGACAACATTCCCCCCCCACAAACATTCCCCTTTGGTGGCAAAGAAAAAAGAAAAGAAAGGGTCTTACTTTGGGGGAAACACGGTATATACAGCTCCATGACCTTGAAGCAGAAGAGAATCCTTGAAGCAGAAGGGAATCCTTACTAATGTTTAATTTGATCTTAATATTCCAATCATAGTATTCTTAATATTCTAGTCTTAATAATCTAGCAAACGAAAAATAAATTTACACTGTTCCGGTTCAGCCTGGGCTTCATTTTCTTACACAGCAAAAAGGTTCATCATGATTCAAAACCTGTCTTCTGAACAACTTCACCAAGAGAATATGAATTGATGTTACATGTAGGTACTCACCACAAACCTGTTCTCTGTGTGTATGTGTTTATAAAATAGGATGTGGTTGCTTAAAAATCCGAAGAAAAGAGTTAGAAAACATTATGTGCACTTACTAAGTTCTGCAATGCTTCCCACGCGTGTAGCAAGCAGCGACTGCTCGATGGTTCGCAATTCTGATTGGCTAAACATCTGGACATCTCCTGGCTTATTTGACCTTTGCTGTTCTTTATGAAGATTCAGACTCTCTGGCAGGCAAGGGACACCTGGTGTTAAAGCAGAAAGAAGAGAGGACGGAAAATTCAATGTACTTATAAAACCCAGACAACTGCAAGGTTTTCAGTTTAACAGACTCAAATCTACAAGGCTGTCCTACAATAGGAGACTGAGCATTGGTCTGTCAAGCCTAACACTATGTATTTGGTTGCCAGTGACTCTAGGATTTTAAGAACTTTAAGAATAAAGTTTATTCTTATTCTCTAAGATCTTCAGCTCAACTTCAGCCCTGCCATCCAGACATTGTTTCAAAGTAGAGATGACAAGAAATCAAATTAGACACCTGATACCAGGAAAGCATGTGCTCTGACACCAAACCATTACTCCCTCCCAGTCATAGCTACTTGTTCCTAACCAGGATAATACCCAAGTGATGGAATGAGAACTCCTCACTTTTATACATACTGTGATGTAAGGTGCAAGTACATAAGTGGCATAGTTTATATTGGGGTACATATTTTGTCACTTGTCCTCCTTGTGAACCTCAATGCTCCCAGTATATGTCATTGTTTCTTATTGTATGTGCTTGACTAAAGAATAGTTCAAAAGACTATCTTCCAAATCACAAACAAATCTGACTATTTCATCCTGAAACAACTGTTTTTAACATAGGTTTACAAACATGGCTGAGAAATGTTTGAGTGATCCTATTTTTCATAATTGCAAAGCAAAGCTTAACAGAGCTATAACAGAGACACCTGCAAAATCAATTCCACACAAGATAACTCACCTCTTTTTCTCTTAAAATATTCTTGTTCTGGGTCAATAGAAGAACAACACATTTTCTTCTAACTCATAAGCAGTTAGCCTTCCTTGATGAAAGTGCAAATACCATTGCCTGTGAAAAGCATCCTGCACTTATAGCAATTATCCAGGTTAATCTCTGAAAATAAAGCAACTGCCAATTCTCTTGCATAGTAGATAATAGATAAGCATGTGGAGCCTATGCTAGCCTTGAAGCAGTTATCAGAAGTTAAATATACTAACCCATCTCCTAATGCAGACAGGCTGGTGCAAGCAGAATTGCACATCAGAAAACTGATTCTATTTGTTATGTCCAGTCATTCCAGACAGTAGATAGGAATCAACCCTGCCTTCAATAAATCTTTATGTATCCATCCATCAATCATATATTCCGAAGGATACAAGTAAACTTCATATAGAGAAGCATACTAAAAACATTCTGAAAAATATTCAAAAATGAATATAATGGTTATAAGTGTAAGTTTTTATGGATGCCTCTGGAGAATTAATAGAAAAGCTTTTAAGGGGAGAGTAAATTTTTCACTGCTTTTGGTACAATGGGCCACCTAACTTCTCTGATAATTGTTTTTGAAATGTTCAGCCAACAAGCAAGAGATTCATAGAAAGAATAATATGCATATTTTATTAGTAGTAAAAATTGGATTTTTATTAGAAGTACAAGAAATGCTGCAGAGAAGTTACAACTAAATAGATTTAAATCACAGGACTGCTTAATTAATACATTTTAAAAGAATATAAATATAGAACCCTGGGGTCTTAGCCCACTGTGCAACATAAAATTATATATTTGAAACAGCTCATCCACTCTATAATGAGTTCCTAAAACACTTAATTCCAGCCTAATTTCTATAGTAGAAACGGCAAATGTTTTAGTCCCTTGATTATTAATTACCTCACATAATCCCATGAAAAAAACCCCAACAAAATATTGATTGTGTATGAGAGCTCTGTTATCCTACTCTAAACTAGCTGCCACTGACCAACTTCGTGAACCATGCACATTTTAAACTCATCATATGCACCAGCAGTTATGAATGCAAAAATTATAACTTGCATGTTATGAATTATACAGATGTAGGTTAGTGGTTTATGATTCTGGAGGCTGTTCCAAAAGGTTAGTTTTTCCTCTTTATAATTAGGCATATGTAAGAAATTGGCCAGGGCATAGCTTTTACACAATGAAACTAATTTCCAATCTGTCAAATAAAATAGAAAAACCCAAGATACATATATGCACACTAAAAAGCACAACCAGGAAAAAAACCAGATGGTTGGCAAATGCCACATACGACAGTTTAGTAAACTGTCCCAACTTCGATGACTCACTAAATTTCAGTCCAGTTGGGAAAAAGAAATAGTTACTTAAACTGAAATAAGGTCAGAATGGTTATGCAAGCAATGGGGAGACACATTCAGTTCCATTTCTCTTAACAGATGACAGCAAGAATGCATGTGAGATACTATAAACCCACACATTCACACTGAGATTGCATGAGTATCCGCATGAGCTCTTTCCATAAAATACTGACTCAAGGTGACCTATTTGAACTGAAAATTTAGCAACCCTGAGGGAAGTGATTACTGACTCTGTCTGCTCTCTATTCCAAGGTTTTATTTCAGCATAATCTTAATAAATTGGTTTTTTTTCTGCTTCAATCACACAGCTTAATCTGACAAACATACAGACATTCAAGGCTTCCAAACTTGAATTATTTATTTATTCCATTTATATTCCCCACCATCTGAAATGAATGACTCTGGGTGGCCTAAAAGGTAAAAAGAACTGAACAAAAATACAAGAAGCAGCAGTCTGGGTCAAAACAGACTCATCAGTCCAAATCAATATAATCAATGCACAGGCTCAGCCTACTTCCTGATCCCTAAGCCTGGGGACAAAGCCAATCATTTAAGGCCCTACAAAAGGCTGGAAGGGTCAGGGCCAATTTGATCTCTGGGGAAATCATATTTCAAAGTATGTGGGGGTGTATGTGCCACATTACAAAAAGCTCTCTTCCTGGCCCCTGATAGGTGGCATTTCTTAACAGATGGAACCTGAAGCAACCTTTTTCTGCCAGACTTAGAGGGATGGATAGAGATAATTATGGAAAAGCAGTGCCTCAAATAACATGACTCCATGCCACAAATGTTTTTTTATCATATACCTTAGCACCTTGAATTGAACCTGGGAGAAAACCAACAATTGATGCAACAGCAGAATGAGAAACTTACTTTGTTTCCCTAGCTGTTACTGGTTTGTTTTCGTCTGTCTTTCTAAATCAAAGATTCTGACACATTTCTATAAACTTTAATAATGGAACCCGGTGTCATTTGTCATTGGAAGATTATGTAATTGAATGATAACTTTATTACTCCACACTGCATTTGCTGATCACTGTCATTCAGGATTACATTACATGCTTGAACATCTTACTTGGACTCATGACTTATTCATCATCCATTAATTCTTGACCCTACCTTGTTTTCCCACAGATATTTCTCAGAACCATATTCCTACTACATCCATCTTCAGGTTTCTTCTGATATATCCAACTCTCACATCTATGTAACAAATTAGGCAGACATATGCTCGTATACACAGATATTTCCATTTCTTTTGACAAACGTTAGTTCTTCACACCAGACCATATTCTGCCCATTGTTCTTTTCTTAGAATTTGCATACTTTAAAATTTCTCAAATTTCAAAAATTTTTTTGTCTGCTCTCATTTTTTATGATTCACATTTAACTTTAATTATTCACTCTAATTTCTCTGGCAAATACAACTATTAATCTTTGCTACATTAATTTTGAGATCAACACTTATTGTTGTATCCTACAATCAAAACACTTGTAAATCATTCAGTTCTCAGTCAACAACAAATATGGCCAGCCTGCAAAAATACATAGACATTAACGTCTCCAACCAACATATTTTAATGCCACTATAATTATTGCTCATGTATCCATAAATACAATAAACACAAAAGAGGGTATCACAAATCATTGTCCTACTAACTAGTCAATATTAAACCATTAAGTACTCCAAATATGCTCATATGTGGTTTATTTGCATTATATACTATTCTTATCAATTCAGAAACCATATTTTCCATAGGCATGCAAAATATTCCATATTCAAACCTATTCTTATCATACATATTTTTCTGAATCTACTTTCTTACATTCATACATGTCTCAATGACCAGTTAAATAGCAAAAAAAATACATGTCAAGCATACAATCACACAACACTTGTACCGCAAATTGCAGCAGTGGAGGTAAAAAAGGTATGAGTGATCTGGCAGTATGTTACAATTGAGATACAAGATGTTGTAAAAAGACTTGGCCACAGGTTCCACCTGCTTTTTGAGTAAGAGTTATGAGGCCAGGAAGATCCTTAAGTGCGGAGAGTGAAAAAGAAACTCAAAATTGGTTTGCCTTAATTCTCTTTGGTATAAAAGAGGAGAGATAGTGAAGTTGAGTTTTCCAGGTTCTGTTATTACAGCCTATATCAATCAAATAAATTTCTTTCTGGGGTTACCTGGCCTGTTCTGTCCTGGAAAGAGTGACAGTCACACTGACTTTGGATACACACAGATGTATTTTTTTTTCCTAACTAACCAGGAAAAAAACCTTGTGGTCATAGTGAATAGGTCAATGAACATGTCAACTCTCTACATGGTGATTATGAAAAGTCAAGTTGCCATGCTAGGGATTATTGAGAAAGGGGTTGAAAATAAAACCGCCAACACTGGAATGTTTCTCTATAGAAATATATCCTACATCTGCACCAGGAATACTACATACAGTTCTGATCACCACATTTGGAAAAAGATACAGCAGAAATTTGGAAGAGACTAAGCAAGATGATCAGGGCACACCCAAATCATTGGAATCTGTTAGCTTGGGGAAAAGGTGACAAAAGTTGTATAAAATTATGCAAGGCATGAAGAAAATGAACAAGGAGAAATGTCCCTGATGCTGACTGGATGGTGAATTAGTGAAATATTCTTTCACAGTGCATAAATAATAAAATAAATAATTGCCAGTAGAATTGGTCGGCTGTTATGTTATTGTTAGAAATATAAATGTTGAATTAAAATGGGTCTTGACTTGCTGTAAAAATCTTTTCCCATTTGACATAACACAGGTTGAAGTATCTGTTCTCTGCTTTGTGATAAAGCTTTGTACCTTTCTAACCCAGAAGTTGTGGTAGACTGTTTCCTGTCTACTACTTGTCAGTTATGACAATGAAGCATGATATTGGTGGCAAACCAAACAGTAAAGACAGGTCTTTCCAATAAGGAAATGACTAATTATGAGTAAGGTTTAGAAACATTAACTGGATAATACTAGTGAACTACTGACCTCTACATTTGGGAAATAATTTCCGTGAAGTGATCAGAAGTCAAGCTTGACTCAAGGAGACCACATTTGTCTTATTTTACAACACACAATATTTCAGAGTGCTCAGGATTAACAACTCTTTAGCAAAAGAAGTGGGCTGGTTCCTCTTTCCATTTTTCTATTAACAGCACGCAAAACATTTTTAGGCAGATCCTTGGTATGTAAATGTGTTTTGGCTGTAGAACTTCAGGAAATGTTCTGCTTTTTATGTATGTTTTTAATGGTAAAGAACATATATCTGTTCTGAAAATCAAAATATAAAATTTAAGTGCTTATGCTTTTACTGATATTTCTAATTATACTGCTTTTATTGTTGTTACTTTCACTAAGCATCATTTGTTGCCAGAAAGATGGGATATACATCCTATAAATAAAGTAAGCATTTAATTTTAATGAAATCTGCCAGTAGAAACATTTTTCTATGAACCACTTCAATGGATCACTGATTAACTTTGCTTACTATTTAATAATGCCAAGTACTAAGATAGATTTGTAAATAATAAGATGCTAAAGTGTATCCAGACATGTTGTTTTGGTTTACAATAAGCAAATGCTGTAAAAATTAATTGAAATTGTCTCAAATTGCTTCCAATGTTCATATTCAGAAATGATGCTCAATGCATGTATTAATAAATATGTGTCCCTTACTCGTTTTGAGTTCTGTATTTCCTTTTCTTTTGTTGCTATATGTGTTTAAGATGTCACATCTCTTCAAGTAATTTGAGGTAGGAAGTGATAAAAGTTCCTCACACCAGAGGGTAGTAGATCAAAGCAAAAACTCAACGTTATCAGACCATGACAGCAAATGAACTCTAAGAACACAAAGTTTCTTCACTAGAATTTTTTTCAGTAGAAATAATTCTCATAAAGACCTAAATAATAGCTTTATAAAAGCTATAAAGAATGGCTGATCTAAAATAAACATGTTCTTCTCAAAATATCAAAGAGGAATTTGAGGGCTGCGGCAGAGGATATTTTCTCAATAAAATGTAACAAGTTTTTTTCCCCCAGTAAAAATACTGTACGATAGATCCACAACAATGTTGTAATCCAGTATTCTGCATCAAAGTTAATTCCATCGCAGAAGTAACAACCCAGGAAGAAGAGATGTTGAAAGAGGTAAGATATCAGTTGTGGCATTGCAACTAAAGTCACACCCATTTCTTGAAATGTTAAAATGGCACAGATACAAAATGACAGGGCTTCAAGTTCAACTATGCTACATCAAGATGCTACCTCTTGTCTTTTTTGACCCTGACAATCCTAGAGAGGCTGTTAGTGCGGCTGTACCAGAGATAAAAGTAGGAGTTCCAGAACTAAGCACTTTTGCCTGACAGAGACTTGAAGGAAGATTATAAAAGCACAGGCAATCTCAGTATGTTGTAATTGGCTAACTGAGGGGCAGGTCAAGCAGGCAGCCAAGGAATCAGGAAATGTAGTGTGGCTTAGTGATTTAAATTTTTTTTTATCTGGAATAGGCTGTTCCTTGTTCGAATCCATCCCCAGTTACAGAAACTGCCTGGTCAGGCACTTTCAGTTCAACAGGCTGTTTATTTTGGAGAAAAACTGAGGGATAGAATGTCTTGTGTGCATTCTTGAGCTATACAGCAGGGATGTCAAACTTGATTTCATAGAGGGCCGCATCAGGGTTGTGTTTGACCTCAGGGGGTGGGGTGGACGTGGACAGGGTGGGCATAGTGAGCTCGATGTCATTCGATGGCCCGAGCAATGGCCCGAGCAATCTGCCAGTGAAAATGGGCTCCCAAGTTCCATTTTTGGCTGAGACAGCTTCCTGCAAGCCTCTGCCAGCGAAAAAAGAGCTCGGGAGGGCTGCCCATGGCCCTCGCAAGCTTTGTTTTCAGCTGCGACTGCCTCCTGTAACTCTCTGCCAATGAAAATGGAGCTCCATTTTCGCTAGTAGAGGCACCATGGGCTGGTCCTTTACTGTTTCCAGGGCAGCCACGCGGGCCAAATCTAAACACCCATGGGTGCATCCTGCCCATGGGCCTTGGCTTTGATACCCGTGCTACAGGAAAATCATGATATCAATATTTTTAAAACTAATGCAAAAATAAAGGAGCTAAAAAGGTGAAATTCTTGTACTATCATGGGATGGCCATGTTCTCTGACTCTATGGAAGAGATCACAGTGTTACAGTATTTATTCAGCTATTGTTATCCCATTGCTGGAAGAAAGCTTTAATTGGCTAGATATTCTGGTGTTCCAACACTTTGGCCAATGATTTTTGCAAAGTTAGGTGCCCAGAACAAGTCAAGAGCAAAAGCTAATTTAATCTAAATTTCTTCTTCTACAGCAATCCAAACACAACACGTGTTCATCGGAGCAAATGAAGAAGGAATTATTAATCTATTATTTAATCATGCATTATGATGCATGCTCCTGTGTGTTTTAGCATCCTCACAAAAAGAGTACAATAATTCATTGCAAAAATATTTCCTACGTATGGATATATGCTACACAGACACTCAAGACAGCTCTTTGATTCTGCATATGATAAGGGAGTCTGTAAAAGTAAACATTTGTATGATTAACAATTCAGCAAATCAGGCACCTCTTTTTTTCAAACCTTGTTTATTCTAACTAATAAGCAATTAGAGGAAAGAGACAGATTGCTCCTTGTTAGCATGAAAGCAATATAAACCCATTCTTATGTCAGTGAAATAAACAGCAGTGAAATTCTTGGAGCTATATATTGTATTTGGGTTGGGTCTAATGCCATGAAGCATAGCATTAGAAAGGGGAAAACTCTCAATTGAAAGACTAACTCACCCCCACATATACACATACACCTGTTTTTCATGAATGACTGAGTGTAAAAAAAAAAAAAAGCCCACTGTAATGCAATATATCAGTGGAACAAATGTTGGTTTGCATATTCAGGAGACAATTTTCCATGTCAAATTTAGACATCATTTTGCCTAGTCAGGGAAAGTCATCATAATCTGAGTAACAAAACAGCATAACAGCACTTTGAATTCCAAAGAGGAAGAATAATTTGTAGTCTTCTCAAAGGCCAGCCTAATTCTAGAGTTATAGCTATTATTAGACTTGAGGCTTTGTATGGGGCTATCATAGCTATCATTCCATTTTAATTTTTTTCTGCTTAATAATTCCATTCTAGTTATTTACATCCTTGTCTGGAAAGACCATCCATGTAACTGAAGTTATTTTTAGAACTATCCAAAACACACTGAGGTCTCTCAACACAGAAATTTTAATCTATGCTGCTGTTACCATTTTTGCAGAATTACAGAGACATGTAACGAAACGATCCTGAACTCAACCGCCTTCCTAATCCATCAAAGATGCTTCACTAATTCTCTAACAGAAAACCTTTGATGTTGATCTAGGGCAGTGACCACATGTGTTTCTTAGAGGTGTCTGCTCTTCTGGTCTTGGTGGTTTTTTAGTTGGGTTGTTTGCTGTTAGCTTGTTATCTTACTACCTTTGCTGTAGTCAAGTATGTCTTTTAATGCTAAACACACATTAAGCATGGCATGTTTTCAAAACAATTAATGATACAATAGGGAAAAAAAGGAAATCGTATCACTTGGAATTTCACCTCTCCCCATTTTTCTTTTTGTGGATTTGCCAAACGGAAGCCCAACTCCCTGCCTAAGACAGGAGACCTCATACCATCCCAGATAAATGGTTATCCAACCTTTTCTTGAAATCTCCAGTGATGGAGCATCCACAACTCTAGGAGGCAAGCTGTTCCACTGATTAATTGCTCTCACTGTCAAAAAAATTATCCTTAGTTACAGATGGGGCCTCTCTTTGATCCATTGCTTCTTGTCCTATTCTCAGGTGCTTTGCAGAATAAGTCAATTCCCTCTTATCTGTGAGAGCCCCATAAGTACCAAGATAGCTATCACATCACCCCAAATCCTTGTCTTCATTAGACTAGACACACCTAGTCCCTTTAACTGTTCATCAAATAATGTAGCCTTTGTTGCTTTTCTCAGCATCGTTTTCTTATCTTGGTGGCCAGAATTGGCCACAGTATTCCAAATGTGATCTTACCAGTGCAGTATAAAGTGGTACTATCACTTCTTCAATCTTTTAGTCCTAAAGAGTGGGGTTTATGCTGGGGATTAGATCTTAAAATAGTAACAAAGTTGCTATTGATACCAACTGCAGTCTCATTCTTGTAGCATCTAATGGATAATTTTTGTTAGACATTGTATGTGTATAGTGCATGTTTGTTTGTGTGTTGTCTCTGCATCTGTGTGTTGGGAGAACAGTTGACCCTACTTCTTCACTTCAAGTATTATTTAGCTATGGTGGAACCCAGCCACATTTAATTAATTGTGCATTTCTTCTATATTTTAGCACCAGGTTTTCA
This sequence comes from Pseudonaja textilis, assembly GCF_049901715.1. Taxonomy (NCBI): domain Eukaryota; kingdom Metazoa; phylum Chordata; class Lepidosauria; order Squamata; family Elapidae; genus Pseudonaja; species Pseudonaja textilis. The sequence goes on from NC_141994.1 coordinate 52,384,760, forward strand.
GAAATAATAATTTCTTGATATTGAAAATATAAGCACTGGAGAGAAACAAGATTATCAGAATTTGGCAGCAATCAAGCTTGCACCATTTGCAATGGTTTTTTTATTTGTTTCCTTCCTTCCCTGTATGCAAATCTCTAGAATGACTCTGAAAAATAGGATATTCCTATGTTTGGTTTTGCAAATCTATGTGAAAACAGTATTGCATCTGGTTGTGGATGGGGATATATCAGAGGGGGAAATGCAAACCAAATGCAACCAAATCTATGTAAACTTCAAACAAAAATGAAAGGTAGAAAAAGAAATTTAATATTTGGCTGCTAGGCTTATATATAATAAATGATCGCTAGATTTGCAAAGAAAAATATATATTTATCTCTGACTGATATCATCACAGGTGGACAAATGAAGAAATATGCTTTCTTTTGACTTGGTTCTTTTCTCTCTAATATTATCACAGTAGAACTAGAGGAAGGAAAAAACATATCTAATTTTAGCTTGGTGAATTTAAGCATGCCCTCCTATCTGACTTTATCCCTAATCCCTGCTCAGCATCTCAGCAATGAGACCTGCAGTGTACAATAATTATATGGCATGAAACCAGGAGTGGGATTCTAGTGGTTCAAACCAGTTCTATAGAACCAGTTGTTATGATTCTGCGCAGTTTGGAGAACCAGCAAATCATGCCCCTGGCTGATTCCTCCCCTCCCTACCCAGTCAGTCCTTAATCGTGCATGCGCAACACTGCACGCATGCCTGACATCACTAACTGCATTAGTTTCTACCCAGTCACTCCTTAAGGTATTTATTTTTTTCCCTCCCAACGATCAGCTGTTCCTATGATCAGCTGTGCCGGGATTCCCCTCACTTACTTATTGCTTTACCCAGAAGGCTTCCCTGAGGCCCAAGAAGGCAAAAAATGGAGGGGGGGCACAGCACCCTCCACCCCTTTCATTTTTTTCCTTCCTGGGCCTCAGGGAAGCCTTCTGGGAGCAACCCCCCCCCAGGAGACTCCCCTGAGGTCCAGAGGGTCCCAAAAATGGAGCATAGAGGGTGCTATGTGCCTCCCCGTGCTCCGTTTCTTTCCTTCCTGAGCCCCAGGGAAGCCTTCAGGGAACAAAATGCTCCCCTGAGGCCCAGAAGGCTCCCCTGAGGCCCAGGAGGCCCCAAAACGGAGTGCAGGGGGGTGCTGCGTGTGCCCCCCATGCTCCATTTTTTTCCTTCCTGAGCCCCAGGGGAGATTTCTGGAAGCACACCACGAGGCTTCCCTGAAGCTCAGAAAACCCCCAAAATTGGGGGTTGCTGCCAAAAAAAAGAAAAAGAAGCTATGCCCACCCAGTCATATGGCCACTCCCACATAGCCACGCCCACCTAGTTTCGCCAAATAACTGTTTGTTACAAAATTCGAATCCCACCCCTGCAGGAAACTGAAACAAATATTTAAAATGACTTATAGATACCACTTATGGCAAGATATGAACTGCTCATCTATAGAAGTAAAACACAATCCAGCCAGGTTGCATTTCTAGGTATTGCCATTTTCAATTTATTTATTTTTAATCCCGCTTTTACTATTTTTAGAATTTTCTCAAGGCAGTCAACAAACTTAACACTTCTTCTTCCTCATATTTGCCCCACAATAATATCCTAAGAAGTGGGTTGGTCTGAGAGACAGTGACTGGCTCAAGGTCACTCAGTTGGGTTTCATGGCTAAGTCAGGATTAGAACTCACAGCCTCCTGTTTTTAGTCTGATGCCTTCACCACTAGCCAAGAGTGTTGAACTTGATTTCATCAGGATTGTATTTGATCTCAGGGGGGCAGGGGGGGGCATAGCTAGCTTGATGTCGGTCCTGTCAGGGCCCATCTGAGCTCTGTTTTCCCTGGCAGAGGCACCAGGGCCAATCCTTTGCTGTTTCGAGGGCAACCCCACGGGCCAGATCTAAGCACCCCATAGGCCAGATCCAGCCCATGAACCTTGAGTTTGACACCTCTGCACTAGACTTTACTGGCTCTAATGTTATTTCTGTTTTCAATGAAACTATCCACCAGAAATGATAAGCTTATTCTTGTCTTAGAGAAGTTAAGGGGGGGCTGGTTCATTCTATGTGGTTTGGGGATTTATTTTAGCGAGGAACACAAAAAACTATTTGTGAATAATGGTTGAGCGTCTTGTGAGATGTGCTAAGACAACTGCTCAGATGTAAAAAGCAAGTGCCGGTTTCCCTGTCCTAATGGAACATACAATATTGTACATTACATTACAATTTCCCCAAGAGTAATAATGCAATGAAATTGATTTCCTAACAAAAACAGTGTTTTCTGAAGCAATACTACAATGGAGGATTCAATAGCCATGCATTTGGACCAAGGAAACAGTAGTGTTAGTGCCAAGTAATATGATCATAATAGCAAACGGAAGAAAAGGGAGGCCTTTTTAAGCAAGCAATAAACTTGAAATGGATTATGGGTAGTCCTCGACTTACGACAACTAAGCCCAGAATTTATGTTGCTAAGTGAGTAATTTGTTAAGTGAGGTTTTTTCCCATTTAATGACTTTTCTTGCTGCATTTGTTAAGTGAATCGCTGCAGTTGTTAAGTTAGTCACATGGTTGTTAAGTGAATCTGGCTTTCCCATTAACTTTGCTTGTCAGAAGATCACAACACTTCAACTGTCATAAATATGAACCGGTTGTCAAGCATCCGGAAGTAAATCACGTGCCCACCGGGATGCTACAATGCTCATAAATGTGAAAAGTGGTCATAACTTTTTTTAATGCTGTTATAATGTTGAATGGTCACTAAATGAACTGTTGTAGGTTGAGGACTACCTGTATTTATCTTAAAAAGTTGTTTCAGTCATACTGGTATAATTACTGTACTACTCTTTATAGTGTCTCCTAGCCCTTGGGGGGAAAAAAGGCACAGTAGCCCTTCTTTTTATTTGCTGCCAGAAAATTTGTCCTAGTCATCAAGAGTTTATTTCTGTTCTGGCATACTTTTTGCACTTTTTGCGATTAAATGAAAACTCATTTAGTCCTCTTAATGGCAACTTAAAATAAAATATACAGAATAAAAAGATGGCTATGATTCACTACATAAAGCATAGGGAAATAATGATAATCTGAATTAAATGTTTCTTCAAGTATTACAAAAATAATGAAATGGATGCAATCAAGGGTAACAAACCCAAAGTATTATCTGCCACAAAACAAACAGGGTTCATGAGAAATAATCTAATTTCTTCCTGGCTCATTACTTTATTCTTTTTTCTCCGCAAAGAATGAAAATATGGGATGGAATGCATAGAGGTGGGCACAGAACCTAAGCATAATTTCCTGCCCAGACCCACTATCTATATTGATCAACTTCTCAAATGAGTATCTCCAAATGTTTAGATTCTACATTTCCCTGCCAGTATTGTGAAATACAGTCTGCTACAGTCCTGGCACATGAATTAGGTCCATCGCAGGAATGGGAATGGCTGACCCAGATACAGCTTGCATGTAGGACCATTCTGTGGAAGCTTCTATTCTGGATCCATCCATGTCATCTCCCTCCAGAGGAAATAGAACATTAAAAAAAACACCAACCCAACATCAATCCAGCTTCAAAAGGCTGAGGAATTCTTTTATTAACATGGAATATTCAAAGGTAAGCAACACATACTGTTTTCTGTCTAGCTAAGATCCCTATTTGAGAAAAAGCAATCAGGAACCCCCACATTTTTTTAATGCTTCCAAGACTTATGTAGGAGGTAGATCAATATGATGGTTTGTCTGGGAGTAATCACTTCGTTTGCTTCAACCCTGCGGTATTGTAAGCTCTGAAAGTCTGTCTCATTGAAACAGTTGTTAACAAAAGATGCAAAGCCATTCTTCACCCATAAAGTAGGCATAAACCCTTAGCTTTACATACAACTTCACCTCTCACCAAGTAGAGCTGGCTGCAAACTTTTTGAATGGTGTACCTACTATGTCTACTCTTTCTTGCTGTATTTCGATGACTCATAGAAATTGATCTACACTCTATTAAATTGATCTATTTCTATGGCTCACGAGAAATTGATCAATACAGACAGCATGTCTAGGCAGAAAATTATGCTTATGTTTTGTGTCAACCTCCATGCCTTCCATTCCATGTTTTTATTGTTAGGCAAAAAAAGGAAAGTAGTGAGCCAGAAAGAAATTAGATTATTTCTCATGAATCCTGTTTGTTTTGAGGCAGATAATACTTTGGATTTGTTACCCTTGACTGCATCCATTTCATTATTTTTGTAATGCTTTCCTGCTGTATTTCTATGACTCATTTCTATGACCCTAGACATCTGTTGACTAAAAATAATGTATATTTCTACACTACCACCCTGAGTAAATTTTTAGAGTTTGGAAAGAAGTGTAAATAGGAAGAGGATTAATTTAGTCCCTTCTTTCTATCTTTCTGGCAAGCTGACCCTCCATCCCCATGTAGAATATTGTTATAAGAGTCTTCACAATTCCAGGAAAATTCAAAAAGCTTGCCAAAGTATAATATAGTAGCTGTGGAATTCCTACAGTCTTCTGGCTCCGTAGCCAGAAATATTCAGAATATTTAATAATATTTTAAGACTTTCATCACCTCAACCTTCATATATGCTTACAGAGTTCAGTTTACTTTGAATTTTATCTTTCCGGACAACTGGACATAATCCATACATTCATTACATTAGTTGGCATCCTGGTTGACATGAACAATTTAAATAAAATAAAATTATTTTTTGGTGAAAAACAATGAAGTACTTACATATATAGTTGTTTTTATCCAACCTTCCAGCTTAATTAGCTATCAACCCAAAAGGTAATTTTTGACAATCATTCTAACCAAAGTTCAGCAACCTCTACAATGAAAGTTTCAAAGACTGCTAAAAAATGGACAAGAGCACAGGCAGCCTATTGCCCGTCCGTATGCTTTCATGACTAACAAGTTTGTTTACAGGACAATTTTATTCACATCAAAATTCTATTGCATTCAATGGTTCTCAAAGCTGTTATGTACTTTTAGAGAACATCAAAAAAAAAATTATTATTTTTGCATATCTCTAGATACAAAGAGTTATATCTCTATACACAAAGAAATCTGAAAGGTTGGCAAAATACAACTTTTCAATGACAGTATATATAAAGCTAATTCTTCATACAGCCTTCATATACTCTTGTCTGGCTCTGAGCTAGCAAGATCTCAGATATATTTCCTAGATGTTCAATTCAGCACAGCATGACATTCAGTTCATCTAAGCTCACACTTGGATGAAGGTCTTCAGACAAGATAAGAATCTTTATTGTATACTACAAAGAATTTATGGAAACACTTCATTGCCCTCTACAATTTCGTTTTTATATCTTCTCTTATACTTTTTTCTACCATTCTTCCCATTGTTTAATGGACTTTTTTCTCTGTGTTTTTTGGACTTGAAATTGGGCAACCATTGATGGTTTACATAACTAGTATCTTTACTTTGAGTGACTGATTCTCAATTCTCACTGCTGTACACAGTCTAAAATTGAAGAGTTGTTGAGGGCAATTTCTGCTGAAAATATTCTTTATCTGAAAGACCACCAGTGATTGATTAGCACATGTACAGCAGGCTTAGTGGGCATATAGATAATTTGGTTATGGCTTTTCCCGCTATACCAAAATCTTATTTCTATTTAAATTACATGAATCTTTCTAAAATTGATTTCATCTATAACATAAATCAACACATGCTATTTTTTCCCTTTTGATAATAATCTTTTCTAGAGATTTACAATTGGACATCTTATTTTCTCAGTTTGACTCAGTGACAGTCTTCTCGATATTTTAATTTGTAGCTTTAAAACTTCAGATTTTAGTGAAAGCTTATATAGAGTCTTATCAATTTTACTAGACATATTATGGGGTTATTTTCTGTATCCACTTCAATATATTTAGAGTATTCCCCTCCTCCCACTTTTGATCACTTCTCAGCTTTCCTTCTGAAAAGATATATTTGTGATAGACTGTGCACAATAGTTGTTGGCTTTCCAGGCAAACCATACTTGCAACACAATTCTGTGCATGAAAATACAAAATGAAGTTTTCATTCAATGGCACTTGTTTCCAAGCCTTTATTGTACAGCTGTTGTTTCAATGATACTGATAATAATATATTTTAGGAAGACTCAATACAAATGCTTGTTTCAGTGTTCTGAAAGACATTAAAAAGCATTATTTTTCACTCATGAATGTAGTTATGGCATACACCATTGTTGTCCCCCTTTTTGGCTTGCCTGGGCCATATTGAATGAAGAGGAATTGTCCTGGGTGACATATTTTAATGTATAATATAGTTAATGTACGTAAATAACAATATTTCTTATTTTTTATATTTTTATTAAAATCTTGTGGAGCCACATTACATGGAAACCACAGGCCACAGGGTCCAGGGCTACATGCAGACCATGGGCCACAGGTTAGACTTGTCTGACTTACACAATATTACTCCAAATAATGAAATGTCATTAATTCAGTAATTCATAGGACAAGCCCTAAAACAAGGTGTAAATATCACAATATAGCATACAATTCACAAAATGAGAGAACAAATCAATTTAACACAGGTAGACGTGATATTCCCACACATCCCTATCTCTTCTGTTTCCATAACATAACACAACAGGTATGGCTGCAATCTAATCCATATGTAAGGCTTGGTGTTATCCCTACAGTGCTACTTTCCCTAATTTACTGTACTTCAGAAGCTCCCTTATATAGGAGGAGAGAAATACTAGATATTCTGAACTGAAGAAAATACTACAGCATAGCTTCATCCTTTAACAAATGTATTCCTATTCAGGATATCATTCAATCAGCCATGCTCTTTTCTAGAATACCAATTACACCACTGCCTTGTTTCCCTTTTTTTGGTTAACATTTGCTACCAGGTTTTATTCTCACACCTCACCGATTTTTTCTCATCCTGTTGAACTATTGCACCACTGCAATGTCCTGGAGGAATTTCTTGAGAATAATGATAGATCACACTTCTTTTTCAGTAGCTCCATTTTTGGTCCTGTGTTTTGACCATTCGCTCCAGAAGGAGTGATTACTAAAAACAAAAGACAGCCAAGAGACCTGGGAATGGTTTCAATATTTTGTACTGTTTGATGTTTTAAGACCTCTAGGCACTGGTCATGTGATCTTCAGGAAGAGAGAAAGCTACCATGACATTCCTACAACTAACAGCTCTTAGTTTTCTTTTGAAGATATTTCAGGGGGCGGGTCTGTTTTTATTTATTTCTATTTTATTTTTGAATATGAACAAATGAGCAAAATTGGGAAACATTGGCAATATGCTGACTCTGTAAATCCCTTAGAGAGGAATGTAAAGCACTGTGAAGCAGTATATAAATCAAAGCGCTATTGCTATTTTCAACTTTCAGGAAACAAGGTCTGTATTGCAAGGTGTAGAAAATGTAAAATATTCACACAGAACAGAATAGGGGTTTCTGTGGGCTGAGTAAATCAAGACAACATCTTCCTCTGCTGTAAGTAGGACAATTGACTAGCTACTAAAAACTGAAAAATATTCTGAAACAGCAATCTTTCTCACCCTTCTAGGAGTTTAAAATGAATTATTCTAAAGATGCTTAAAATTAAATGAAATTATTGTAATGACAAATCCACCTCATTATATCACATGCTTTAAGGTCAATTTAAGGTTCATTACTATAATAAGCAGCAGCAAGATTCTATGAATGCTACATATTAATGTCTAGAATTATGCATAGAGTTTTGTCTGAAATTTATGAGGATGCTGACTTTGTGACATTTATAAACCATCATTAATTTTCAAAATAGGAAAGCTCTGCCTTTCATTATCATTTCTCTTTCTCTCTCTCTCCACAATCTCTCTTTTACAAAGAATTTCTCTAAATCATTTTTCAACATTTTTATCAGCTACTGGTATTCTTGAAATGCTATTTTAATCTCTTTTGAAAGCCAAGCAATGCATCTTGGAATTATATTCTGTAAAGATTTAATGGAGGTGAGGGGACTTATCAACAGAATAGCCTGATACTAAGCTTAAGTCTGCTTAGACTTGATAATAAACCAACAGCTGCATTAAATGTACACTTAAAAAGTACTATGGTTGGAGAAAGATAATTAATATGATTGAATAATGTGTGGAACAAGAATTCAGTAGTTTTATTTTGCCCACAATAGGGAAGAAAACATCTTTCCTTGCAACACTTGAATAAATCCTCAGTTGTTGGCAGAGGAACATAATTTTAAATATTATTGTACGATATAAGATTTGCAACGAAACTGTAGACAGAATCCCACTGGGTGAACTCTATAGGACTCATATTTATATTGTGGCCTATGATTTTGGAATCAGGTTTTGTTTTAGTTTTACAAGTCTGGAAAATGTGCTTTGCAAAGCTCTTATGTTTTACAGTAAAATATAACCAACAATTGAAGCCACACCAGCCATCAGGATTATTTTCCTATCAAAGAATCTTCAAGCTTTGTTTAGCAAACACTGTAAGAAAAAAAAAGGACAGGCTGAATGACACCTAGAATGAAAAGAACTCTGCAAATGCACTGTTTCAAGCAATGGGAAGAAGGATAATATATTGTTTTGTTTTGTTTTCCATACAGTTTTTCTCAGTTTTCTTTTGATTACCAATTGTACATAAGAAGATCTACATCTTCTTATAGTAAAAGTACATTTCAATTATTGTACAAAGGAAATCATATGTCATGCTTCCTTTTAAAAATTCAATTATGTTTCTCATTTGTTTAGTCTAAAATACTTTCTTCATTAATTTTAGGGTTAATACCTTTAAGAAGCCTTAAGGGACATCTGGATTTCATATGGTTTGTAGGGCTATTATTCATTACTAGATACATTTCACATGTCACTGGAAAACTCCTTCAGTTATGTAAGTAAGATGATCTTATTTCAATCAATCAGTCTTATTTTTCTACTTTGTATATATTTGTACAGTTATTTAATATTGTACATTTGCTGTAAATAAATGAGATAGATAGCATATTAAATATAACAGATAACAGTTGCTTTATTTTTTTCCTCTCTAAAAGGAAGTTTCTAAGTAACCAAGAAAACTATATAAACTATGTTTATCGCTGCATCTAATAACATCATATACTGTACAATATCAGTTCTGAACTACTCACTTGGTCCACATTCTGCCAAAAGAGTGGGTTTCTGAACTCTGTGCAAATTGTTCAAGTAGGCAGAAAAAGTGATCCGGTGGACACAGCTTTAAAAACTATCCATGATTTTTGTGATGTATACAGAAAAAAAGCCTTTGTATAACCAACAAGGCAAAACATACATGTTTTTGAAAATCCCTTACATTTTTCCTTATGCATGGGATAAGCTTTTGAGAGAAAAATAAATGAATATGAATAAATGAATACCCCTCTAGACTCAAGATGTGCAATTAGAGAAACCTAAGGTTTATTCAAATATCAAAGAGAAAACAATATTGCTGCTATAAGCAAATGAATTGAAGTGAACTTTGCAATACAAAAGTCCATGTGTTTCCAAAAGGCATGCAACAAAATAAAATCTTATTACATCTAAGATTTTATTTCCTCTCAAATTCTTAAGAAAGTCAAATAAGGCTTTATTTTTATATGCTTTCCAAAAAGTCTACTCCAGGTAGTCCTTGACTTACTATCACAATTGAGCCAAAATTTCTGTTACTAAGTGAGACAGTGGTTAAGTGAGTTTCCCCCATTTTATGACCTTTCTTACCACAGTTGTTAAGTGAATCCCTGCTGTTGTTATGTTAGTACCATGGTCATTAAGTGAATCAGGCTTCCCCATTAACTTTGCTTGTCAAAAAGTCACAAAAGGTGTTTACATGACCCTGGGACACTAAAACTGTCATACATGCCAGTTGCCAAGCATCTGAATTCTGATCACACAACCATAGCAATACTGCAGTGGTCATAAGTGTGAAAAATGGTCATAAGTCACTTTTTTCAATAATTTTGAAAGGTCACTAAACTAACTGTTCTAGGTTGAAGAATGCCTGTACTTATATTGGAGCCACATAGATGCTATATACTGTACTATCTACATAAAGTCTCAAAATTAGGACTAAGAAATCACTTAAAGAAATGGTTATGTGTTTCCAGTATATTAATTTCTAAATCTATCTCAAATGGTTTAAGATAAATTATGTTTTCTTTCTGTTTGTCATGTTAAATGCATTCAGCACCAAGGATTAAATCCTAGGCACTATTCTGAAATCAAATATTTAAGGTCCATTGCAATGCTACCACTTAAATGCTCAAAGTAGTTTTTTGTGTTTTAAAAATACATGCAAGTATAAAAAGATGTCTTGAACACACATCTTTTAAACATATAAATAACCTATATTTAGCTTGTCGTGACCTGAACAAAAATTTGCAATAGTAACATTATCAATTATGTCTGTGTAATTGAGTGAAACAAATAGTAAAATGTAAAGTTGAATAGAAATATGTATGGTTGAATAAAACTTACAAACCCGTGCTATGGATTTTTATGCCAAATGTCAATTACATTAGTCTGAACTATAATCTGCTGATATACTATTTTTTTTATACTTATATGCTAAACTTTTCTAGCCAAAAAAAAAAAAGATTGTGCAGTTGTTTCACTGCATCATAGTCAGTTGCCAGAATTACCTCATCAATCTGATTTTTTTTCCAATTGGAAAAATAATTGTTTATTTAAAAATCCACTCCAACCATGCTGAAAACTAGTATTTTCCATTTTTTATAAAAGGAAGGCATCAGAAAAGTTAATTAAAAAAACACACACAGAGAGAGAATTTAATGCCTCACTCCAAGAAGCACTGTTGTTTTACCCATCTAGAAATATCCTATAATCACTATAGTATAGTGCTATCAACCCCTCAAGGTAGTCTGGGCCAGAAATCCAAAACTAACAGATACTGTATTTCACAAGCATTTCTCCTCCCCTCCCCTTTAGATTCAGAGAACTAGGGAGGGTCCCTTGTGAGATGCTTTTTCCAACCCTATTCCTTCTTTGGACTCAGATTTCTTTTATTGGATTGTTTTCAAGGCTGTGGCTCTTCTTCCTATCTAGGGTTATTACACAGCCTGTTAAAAGTGGAATGCAGAGATCATCTTGAAATGTACAACTTTCAAATGCTACTACTGGTAGTTAAAATGGCTATAGAGGACAACTGATATTCCCCAGTTGCTGGAAAACAAACTGAGTAATGTTAATGTGCTCCTGTCCTATTTTTGAGCTTTTAATAGACACTAGTTGATCACTAAGGGAAGAAAAGATTTTGGTGCAGCCTTCTGTGACTTTCTGTATTTTTATTTTCAATAATTTAACATAGTTTAAATCTGAAAGAAGATAACAACTCTATTTTAATCACTGACTAGGGGGTTTAAATCTGTGTTCTTAATTATTCTTTTGATAAATTCTTATATATGTTTTTTCAGATTTCCAATGTTCTGCCTTTACCTAAGAATAATAGAAAATGCTATTAACCAGAATATACTTGAGGGTTCACAAATCCATTTATTAGTTGCCCCTTTGACCAAGTAGATAAGAACAGAATTCACAGGAACACACGTTTTTTAATGTTTTGACTGTCAGCTTAAAAACACAATATTATTTTTTAAATATTCATATATGAATAATAAATATTTCACTGTGTTTCATAGAGATGCCACAATTATAAATTATGCTTTTAAAGCAGTAATCTTGCATCTTTGTTTTGCTTAAGCAGAAATTCCATATGTAAAGCATTTTTAGAAAAGAAAGCAACTATGAATTTAAAAAATGAGCATGTCTTATTTTCCTGGGACAGCAAGGAAACTAAAAAACACTTCCGAATTTCTATTTTTTGTGTATGAGGGAGAAACCTTGATTTAATTCTCCATTCCCATTTCCCTCCAGGAAAATTTAAGGCATTGTGTTTAATTTCCTTTCACATCTTGGCTCATATAAATTTTATTAAAAGTTTTAAAGAGAACATAAAAACCAACACATAAAGAAAACTAAGAAAGAAAGAAGAAAGAAATGACAAAAGTGGTGGCCATATGGTATAACTCCCAGTTTGGAAATGCTAACCCTCCCCTGCTCTTCATATCCTGCATTGCTTTTACATTTATTCTGGGTTTTTTCCCTTGCCAAATAAATTTCAGAGTTGTTCTATTGAGTTCTTCAAAAACTTTTTATGTAATTTAATTGGGATCGTTTGGAATAAATACAAAAATTTAGGAGAATGTTCATTTTAATAGTAGCATTCGGCCTAGTAGTGAAATTTGAAGTTTCCACGATTCTAAATCTTTCTTTACCTGATGTATCAGCTTATCATAATTGTTTTCTTTAAGTGTCTTACAGTGTGGGGTTAGCCAAATTCCTAAATATTTCACTTTCTTTGTCACTTGTATCTGCATTATTTCTTCTAGTTCTATTTTCTGTTTTTCTGTTAGGTTTTTGGTCATTAATTTGGTTTTTTTTTTTTTGTTTATTTTAAGTCCCGCTACTGCTCCAAATTTCTCTAATTCACTCATCAATTTTGGTCCCCTGTCTTTTGGTTCTTCAAGGAAGAAAATCATATCGTCCGCATAAACGCTTGCAATTTATATTCCTCTTTCTTAACTGTTAATCCCTTTATATCTGAATTCACGCCTAATTCGTGTTAATAATGTCTCTAATGCTAATATGAAGAGCAGGGGAGAGAGTGGGCAACCCTGTCTCACTCCTTTTTCTATCTTTATTGGGCGGGTGCATTCCCATTCACTATTATATTAGCTTGTTGTGTGTCATATATAGTTGTTATAATATTTTCAAATTTGGTACCCAGATTCAAATTATAAATTTTTGAATTAAAAATTGCCAATTCAAATTATCGAAAGCTTTTTCTGCATCTAGAAACATGAGTGCTACTTGTCTCTCTGGGTGGGCTTCATAAAATTCTAGTACATCTAATACTATTCTTAGATTATTCTTTATTTGCCTAGTTGGAAGGAATCCATTTTGATCTTCATGTATATACAAGTTTAGCAATCTTTTTAATCTGTTTGCTATAATAGAAGTGAATATTTTTATAATCAGTATTTAAGAGTGAAATCGGCCTGTAATTGTTTATATATCTGGGATCTGTATCCTCCTTCGGGATCAGCGAGATCAGTACCCCCTCCATGAGTCCGGCATCCTAGCTGCTAGTAAAACGTCATTAAAAACTTCCACCATAAGTGATCCGATTTGATCTGCTATTGCCTTATACAGCTCCCCTGGGATCCCATCTGGGCCGGGGTTTTATTATTTTTCTGGCTCTCTATTGCTGATTTCAATTCCGATTCAGTAATGTCTTTATTTAATAGTTCAGCCATTTCTTCCCCAATTGCCTTATCCTTTACTTCATCTAGATAATTCCTTATTCTATCTTCACTGACATCCTCTCTTTTGTATAAATCTTCAAAGTATTCATGAATGATTTCTTTTTCTGTTCTATTTCCTGGTATGTATCTCCTTTGCTATCTATTAACTGGTATATCAGTCTCTTCTCTTTCTTTTTTTCAATTTATAAGATAGCCATCTTCCTGGCTTGTTGGCATGTTCAAAATAGATTTGTCTAGTTAAGTTCAAATTCATAGTCATTTTCTCTTGATCAATTAAATTCAGTTTATGTTTGATTATACTTATCTGATTTTGCAGTTTGGATTCTTTTGGGTTATTTTGTAGAAGGGTTTCTAGCTCCTTAATTCTCTGTTGTAATTTATTTTGTTGGGAGTATTTTTTCCTTGTTTCTCTTAGCATTATAAGAGATTGTTGTGCCTCTTATAACCGCCTTCATCGTATCCCAAACGTTTTGTTTCGTGGTTTCTCCGTTATCATTTTCTTTAATAAAAAAAAATCAATTCCTCCTTTAATTTATTAATATATTCTTTCTCTCTTATTAATTGAGTGTTTAAGGTCCATCTTTTCTTTGGTTTTGCCCTGCCCTTCCATATTACCTGTATTGGATTATGATCTGCCCATTCATTAGGCAGAATTTCCACTTCTTTTGTCTCATTTGCTATCTCTCCACTCATCCATGCCATATCAATCCGTGTCCATGTTTTGTGGGGATTTGAATAAAATGTAAATTGTCTTTTTCAGGATGTAATCTTCTCCATATATCTGTCAGATTTAGCTCTTTCATCATTTCCCTACAAATCTTGGGGAGCTCTCTCTTCCCCTTTTATTCTTCCCGGCATTACTGTGATCCTTTTGGAAATCAGCAATGGAGTTGAAGTCCCCTACCATACAAATATTTCTTTTTTGCAATTCAACCAATTTTCCATATAGGTGTTTAAAAACTCTTTTGGTCTCCATTTGGGGCATATATTACTACTAAAAGAATTGGAATATCATTAATCCAGATCTGCAAACCCAGAGTCCTTCCTTCTAAGTCCGACCATATTAGCTCAGATTTCAAATCCTCTTTCACATATACTGCGATTCCCTTCTTTTTCTCCTCATCTGCTGGTGTGGTAAATAATTTTCCTAGTTTCGGGCATTCTAAATATTTTTCATCCTTCTTCTTTATATGGGTTTCTTGCAGGCACGTTATATCTGCATTATGTTTAATTAATTTAGATAATATCCTTAGTTTGGTTGAAGGATTGGGTGAGTTTAACCAATAAAAGAATACTATTTCTAGAAGGCCATGATTTACAAAGGGGGTGGCACGCCTTTCTATGGGACGTAGGGAAAACCAGTCAAAAATATTTCCATAGACATTTAATTAGAGACGCACTATTAACAATTTGGAGGAAAATAAGGAAAAACATTATACAAAAGTACCAGTATGGATTTCAACAATGGAGGCAATGATTCACCCAAACAATTTGGAGCTTACTAAAATGATTAAATACAAAGACTTATTAGACCCACAAGGAAATTTGAAACCGAGGCTGGATCTTCAAGAGCAAGGACATAAAATTGATCAATGGGTTTATCTTCAGATTCAAAGCAGATATAAACAAGACAAAAAGAATTCGAATTAATAACAAACTACAACAGTTAGATAAAATTTTATTAGGATCAAATAAAAAAAACATAACAAAATTTTATAACTACTTATTAGAAACAGAACTAGAAGAAGAAATCGTAAAAAGGAAATATGATTGCTTGGAGTAAGAATGTAGGCGCAGCATCACATTAGCGGAATGGGAGAAAGTTTGGGGCAGAAACAATAAGATTACCAAATCGGCAGCATACAAGGAAAATCTTTATAAAATGTTCTATAGATGGCATCTCCCCCTTCGAGGTTAGCGAAGATGCACCCCAACATGAGTCCGCATTGCTGGAAGTGTAGGAAAAAAGAAGGAACCTTTTTCCATATGTGGTGGTCCTGTGCAGAAACCCAAAAGTATTGGAAGAAAATCAAAACTTGGTTGGAAGAAATCACCAAAGAGCAGATCGAATACAAACCAGAGTCCTTCCTACTAGGGATTTTTGATAAGCAAATTTCCAAAAAACTAAATACATAACAATACACATTTTAACAGCGGCCAGATTAGCCTTCGCTCAACATTGGAAACAACACCAAATTCCATCAGAAGAAATGATTATTGAAAAAATCTCAAGATGCGCAGAAATGGATAAATTGACTTTGGCGCTAAAAACAAAGACACTTCACTATACTATGACAGCTGGAATTGTTGGTATAATTGGATTGACCAAAGATAAATAATATATTATAAGGCATAAAAGGAAAGTATCAATACATAACAACGAGGTAGCGATATAAGTTAAAAACAGGTGTGGTTTTATGACACAAGTTAAGGTGATGAAAACAAAAGAAGATCTTGCAAACTGTTAAATAAGAATAATTTTAATCCTGTAACCTCTTTCTTTCTTTTCTTAAAATTCTTTCCCTCTCTTCCTCTTCTCTTTTCTTTCTTTTCTTTCTTTCTTTCTTTTTGCTTATTTGTGTATGTATTGTGACTGGTTTTAATTGTAAAAATTAATAAACTATATTTAAAAAAAAAAAAAAAAAGAAATGACAAAAGTGTTGGAAAAAAGGAATAGAAAGAAAAAGAAAAAAGCTTCCAATTTCCTTTGCAGAAAATATAAGTTTGACACAAAGTTATCTCTTACTCTATAATTGCAATAAAA
This sequence comes from Pseudonaja textilis, assembly GCF_049901715.1. Taxonomy (NCBI): domain Eukaryota; kingdom Metazoa; phylum Chordata; class Lepidosauria; order Squamata; family Elapidae; genus Pseudonaja; species Pseudonaja textilis. The sequence goes on from NC_141994.1 coordinate 52,400,929, forward strand.
TGCTCATATTTATTACTTATTTTTTTCTAATCATCAAAACCACAAGTCATAAGTGCATTTTTCCTGTTCCATGCAAACGTCTTTAAAAGATTTCCAGTCAGCCATAAATGTAGATATTATCATTCTTCTAGTCAAAGAAGTCCCTTCATTTTTACCAAGTATTCGTCCATGGGAAGGGAGTGGGAGTGAATGCTGAACCATTCCACTTCTGAGCATATAATAATCTCACTGTAATTGTTATATATGGAAACAAAGTTACATGAAATAATTTTTTCTACTTCCCTGTCCATCAGTCCCAAAAGAAAAGCTCTGGTTTCAATTGTACTTCATTCTTTAAAATCTTCTGGATTAATACACGTGTTTGTATCCAAATGTTCTACATGTCAGATTTTGAACCCTTGGGCTAAAATCAAAGTATCTTCATTCAGTGGCATTGGTCAGGATCAGAGACAATGACTGACTCTACCGTCCAGTGAGCTTTTCTGGATATGAAGGAATTTAAATTTAGCTTTCCCTGTTCTAGGGCAATACCTAAATCACTTTATTACCTTGAGTGTTTTTTTTCCTTTGGGGTATTATTTTATTGTAAATCATATGCTGATGTTTATTCTTGATATCTGCCTTATATTTGTAACATACTAAAAGAGAAAACAGCAAAAACTGAATTGCACTCTACTTTTACAGTCTCAGTGCATGTTTAACTAATATTAAACTAATTTTTGACTAAGTATTTCTGATTCTGTGCATTTCTTCAAGTAAGAGGGAAAAAAATGACATAATATACTGTCAAGGTGGAATAAAACACTTAAAACTGCAGATTCCTTTGGCAGGAATTTCATTTCTGCCCAGCTGGTCCATTCCCTTCCTGTGTCAGTGACACTAATGACACTGGATGTAAGAAATACACCATGGAGATGCTGCAGCTGAAGAGATTTGAGTGAAAAACAAGAAGCAAAATCTATCAGGACATTCTACAACCTGAATCCCACTGAGCTGAAAGAGAACTGGATTGGACCACATAGTAATATCAGCCTTCTTTTTACCCATAGACCTGTGGACTAAGGAAAAAGCATTTCTACACAAACTTGCTCTTTTGTTATAATTTATATTCTGGACATTTTTAAGTGTTGTTTTAAAAAGGGACTACAGACCTTAAAGCTTCATGAAAAGGGTCCTTTCAGAGATATAAATCTTGGATTTGGGTGATAAATAGCAGAAACATAATGAGAGATTTTGAAAACACAACTGAAAAGAAAAGTATTCTCCAGTTGCAATGAAAAAATAGCATCACAGAATGTTACATGTTTTACTTAGTAATGGCAAAAATTGTGCTCAGGTGCAGCACTTATTCATTATAATGAACTGTTTCTGGTTCATTAATCCACATTCAAAATTGATATAGATTCCATCATCCTGCTTTCAAGTGGTTTCAGAAGGTACATGCAGATTTACGTTGATCATGTGTTTAGGCCTCAGGGTCTACTTCTGATAGGGGAGGTGGGTTATGTGAAGTAACATATGAGAGCTAGATAGCTTAGAGAGAAAATAGATGTCTATTATCTGGATTCACAGATCATATTATGATACAATTTTCTTAATCATAGGTCTGTGACTTACATGTAGCTATAAAAGGCAAATGGATAAACACAGAAATATATTGTGCCTTAGAAAACGTATTGGTTAGGAACACTCAATATATTAAGCCATAATGTGGGTTTGGGGTTAGCATGTCGCATGAACTCTGCCTGCTCTTACTCTTGTTCTCAAAGCTGCAAATATTTTCCTAGCGAGTATCTGTTAAACACTGAACTAACATATTGAATATCCCAGACCAATGCATAACCCAACACATCTAGGAACACTGAACTGGAAAAGGCTAAACTAATCACCAAAGTAATGTAAAATGTCTGCTGTCTTTATGCAACTTTGTGTTGTGTGCCAGTTACATCTTCATCTGGATCATGAGGCCCTGCGCACAGTTACTCATGCCTTAGACATCTTTTGGTTGGATTACTGCAATGCACTCTACATGGGGCTACCCTTGAAAAGTATTCAGAAGCTACAACTTGTAATGACTGACAGGGTAAGAAGACCTCATCCCTGTACTGTCCATCCTTGGTTTCTGATTGGACTGCCATTTGTCAGAAATGGTGTAAGGTTACCCGCTTGGGCCAGGGGTTAGACTAGATGACCTACAAGATCCCTTCCAACTCTGATAATCTGTTAACATCTGATTTCTTACACAGTTTATTTTTTTTATTTGAATTGTTCTAAATTTTAAACTGTATTTCTATTTATCTTTTTATGATCTCTATGCCACCTAGAGTCAAAGTAATAGGGAGATGAGCAACATATAAATTTAATAAATAAACAAACAAAATATTATGTTGTTTTTTTAAAAAACTTAAAACTGAATGGTTCAAGAGGTAGATAGCTAAGATCTGTCATTGGTGCATCTATTATTATGCTTCCTATTATAGTAATTCATGAAAGGATTTGATTATGGATTATGAGATACATCTTACTGTTATAATTACAGCATTATGTATATTTCTACTATCTCTTATGTGGGGGGAAGGGCACTGTCAGGCACAACATACCTGGTCCACCTGTGAAGGTTCACTTAAACAGATTTATTGCTATAGCTTTTGTACAAGAATCTTTTCATCTAATGGTCAGCACCTAGTTAGAGTTAGATACGGGTCAACGGCACTCAAAGAGGGTTGGCTTTAGTTTGTTTTTGGCTACATGAGGATTCTAGGCTGATCCTTCTTTTCACCCCACTTCCAGGAGTTCTGCCACTCCTTCTCCCACAGATATATAAAGTAAAAAATAAATACTGTGGATACACTTCTCAGCAACATTTAGTACAGCTTAACTTCTTTACCAATTAATATTTTTCAATAACAAAAACTGTTATATCACTGTTGTGCCATTTCATTAAGCATGCATTTTAATTAAAGGAAAAGTACAATTATTTTAAATTATTGCTCCTCCTTCTGCTACACTTCCTTGGGTTTGGTCGATAATATTAAGAGAACATGTATCAAGAAGGGACTCTTTTAAAGTTCTTATCGGTATTGAGAAATATTTCCTGAGATGCCTCTTCTGTGCTTTAACACTGTCACATAACAAAACAAATGCTTCTGACCAAACTTTAAGCCTGACGTTTGGCAATGTTGGTAATAATAATAATAAAAATAAAAAGATATGCAAACAGAAGTAGAACAATTGTGGCAAAAGAAAGCAAAGATAATAGGCATCTTGGATGCATCCCAAAACATCTGGAGTATCACTTGAATATGATTGGCCTTGACAAAATTCCTATGAGTCAATTGCAGAAGGCAGCTTTACTTGGAATACTTTATATTCCACTGTGCTGGAGTAGCTTTCAAATTTCATTGTATTCATGGAATGCAATGACAATAAAGGTATTCCATTCTATTCTATTCTATATCCTGCAACAATAGTTGTAGCACCATCAAGCACCATTTGCCTACCCCAGGTTCATGGAAAGGACTTGATAGGTGAAAAATGTGAAATCCAATCTAAACACTTGTGAAATGAACTATAATAATAACTGTAGTGTACCAGAGGAAAACTCTTTAGAATAAAATACTTAGAATAGAACACTTGATTATTAGGCCAAGTGTGATTAGACACACATGGGATTTGTCTCCAGTGCAGAAGCTATCCCCTATCTTTATTTTATTCTTCATCTTCAATTCTTTCACTGATGAATATTGCAGACCAGCTAAACTATCCCCAAAAGAGGCCCTGCATATTTCCTGCCGAAGAAATGTACTGCAAACCAGCTCCTTCCAATAACATTTTAATTCCTGCACTGCGTTGCCCACTGAACTTTGAATGATGATTTTTCCAATATGAGAGCAAGGATTGAACAAAATGACATTGTAGATGCCAATTGCTCAACATTTACCAGGAGGAATTATAGGGCAATATTTTGGAGAAACGAGAACCCCAAAGTAAAAAGCATCTCTCTATATATATCTATCTGTCAATATCTTAAGGATTTCTGACACATATAAAGAAGCTGTCCTTTCTATAGTATGTATTGTGCCTTCAAATCAGTTTTTGACTCCCAACAGCTACTTAGACTAGCCCCTCTTAGTTTTCTTGTCAAAGTGATTGGGCTAAAGCTGACTTCATGCCTAAGTCAGAATGAATACAGGTAATTGAACATTTACAACAGTTTGTTTAGTGACGGTTTAAAGTTAAAATGGCACTGAAAAAAGTGACTTCTGACCATTTTTCACACTTATGACTGTTGCAGCATTCCTAAGGTCACATGATCAAAATTTAGATTCTGGGAACTGTCTCATATTTATTATGATTACAGTGTCCCAAGCAGATGTGATCACTTTTTGTGGCCTTCTGACAAGCAAAGTCAATTGAGAAGCCAGATTCACTTAACAACCATGTTATTAAATTAAAAACATCAGTGATTCACCTAACAACTGTGGCAAGCAAGGTCATAAAATGGAGCAAAACTCATTTAACAAATGTCTCACTTAGCAACAGAAATTTTGCCCCAAACAAGCTGGGTCCTCGTTTTACTGACCTGGGAAGGATTGAAGGCTGAGTCAACCTTGAGCCAGTGAGAATCGAACTGCTGGCAGTCGGCAGACTGCAATACTAAGAACTGTGTCACTCCAATTATTGAATGCCCTTCCGATGTGGCTAAAGTGGACAACATGTCTCTCTCTTTGTGTTATTTGAGTATTGGTTACTGATTATATTTATTGTAGCTGATTAGCGATATGAATCCAACATCAATTGTGATTACCACAGATGTAGTCTTTCTCTTGCTGCCAAATTTAAACCTCTTCTTGCTGTATGTTATTAATCTTTTCCCCTGTTTCAGCTGCACAGCTGTTTATTATGTTGAACTGATTGCATATATTTTTCTTTCCTTATTAGCTGTCGGCTTTTCTTGTGACCTGTCTTTTATCCTTATGCAGGAGGATAAAACTAATCTAACCACATTTTAACAAGGGATACATTTTAACTTCGATTCGGTGATCTTTTTTCAGAATCTGCTACATCAAGTCTTCTAGCCAGGACAGAAGTTTTCAATTTACTTAGATTTTGAAATGAATACTTCTTATTTCTTTCATCTCTTCCAACCTTTCGTCACTCAGTGCTAGATAATACGTACCACATTGCTTTGCTCAATTAAAGTAGCATTGGTTGGGCTTGTCCTATTTATTTTGCTATGTAACACTGCCAAAAAATAGAGGGAAAAGTTGCTGGATTTATATTCCATGCATCTTTTCTGTCAGGATTTACTGTAGTTCAGCTCCAATATGACATTGCTTTTTATCTGATAAATTATTTGCTTCTTTTTGGTCATCAAACTGAAAGAACTGGAAAGGATTTGGAAGAAAGTAAAGAAAAAAAGACTAGGAAGCCTCTTAGTTAAAGCCTAATTAATTTTAAACAGATGTTGTCTTTGACCAGGTGGTCCAAATAACAATATACATCAATGTAAATAGAGCAGCTGGAGAGATGGGTGTGTATCAACTGGATTATTATAATAAGCTTATTCATACAAAACGCAAAAAGCAGTCTGGCTAGCACTTGAAATTAAAGGACAGTTTACAGCTCAGTATACAGCCTTTAGAAAGATTTTTTTCTTACGGAGCATAGCAATCTTGTGATGTGCTCAGGGCTTCTAGGAGCACCAAGAGGCATGAAACTACAAATATCTACGAGTATTTATCTTTCTTGACATTCAGTCTAATATTCCAGCACATAACAAAATTTAACTCATGGTGCATTGGAGCCAAACCATACAGAATAAATTAAGGAAAATGTTTGCAAATGAACCAGGATAAAGTAACTCTGAATATTTGAATGTAGCAAGGTTCTCTGACATCCCTGGATAGGTTCACACACTACAAGATTGGTAACTAGCTGTAATGATTAGTTGCAAATTCATTTTCTGAATTTTAATTCTACATCTTATTTTCACAATGAAGAATTTGGAGGATGAAGCAGCATAATGCCACAGGGCAAGAGAAAAGACCACCCTGAAAATATAATGGAAAGGGGTTCCATATATAAATATTTTGATATGCTGATGATAAGGTAATAGAAACAACAGAGTAAATTGTAAGCAACTGGCAATACCCCCAATTAAACTAAACCTGCTATAATCAACTTGCAAGCTTTAAGCCTAAGTGAGGAGTTTGCCATAATTTTAAGAAGCCCTTCTCAATCAAGTAGTTCAGGTTCTATAAAAGCTATCTGTCCTTTTCTGAGAAGAGGGAGAGATTAGGAAAATCAAAGTAAAATAGGGGTATCAAGGAAATTAGTCTGTCTCTTTCAAACTGATCCCTCACCAATCCAGTTCTTTTTTCTTGTGGACATGTGATGCTAAACAGATTATTCCTCTGAAAGTATGGCTCTCACAGGAAAGGTTTATTTTCCTTTCTATAAACAATACTGGGCAGATGAAACAGTGGTCTCATTCTGTATAAAACAGCTTCTTATGCTATGAAAGTGTACGTGTCTAGCTCAGCCTTCCACAAACTGATGGCTTGCATATGTATTGATCTAAAATATCAGACTCCACAAACTTTAAGGCCATCGACTCTGTCATCTGGGAATTCTAGCACCTGTAGTCCAACACATCTGGAAGACACTAGCCTGTGAAAGATTAGTCTAACCAATAGGAACTTTCTCCCTCCAAATTAAGAATAATCAATTGTGAAGCAAAATTTCTTGACAAGGTTAGCACACATAATTGCAACAGTAACAACAGAAGAAATATCAATACTGAGAAAAGAATCATGAATCAGAATAGAAAATGATAGAGAATCACATTTTCAACTAGTTATGCTCTTCTCCTTTCTTGCTTTTTGTAACCAAATTATGCAGACTTCTATTTTACAGTATGGCAACTTTTCACATGAACAAATGAGAATAAAGTGACACAGTTAACCATGAGCAGAAAGAAATGCTGCCTGCGATCATAATATCCAAAAGATTAGTTTGTATCAATTAAAGTATATTCTTCCTGAGACACTCATTTCTGCACTTAAATATAAAATATATAAGGAAAGCATTTTTTAAAAATACACTGAGCAAAAACCACTGTGACATCTGGAAAAATGTTCAACTGAGATATATCCATTAAAGAAAAGAGGAGGGAAAATCTGAAGTCAGTGAAGAAAGCATTGACAGTAGAGCCAAAACCACCTTATATCTTAACAGAATTTCTGCTTATATATTGAAACTTTTAAAATTTGTCAGGCACTTTAAACATGAATCTATTTATGATTCATGGAACAAATACAGGCACAAGCCCAGGTGGCAATTCTTCAAATTCTCATTCAGTACTTTTGGGGAAAACCAAAATAGGAAGGACAGTAAAGAGGATATACGAGTATTACGGAAGCAAATGTGTTTTCTCAAATTTGTGTAGGTTGACAATGTCTCCCACTCTCAAAATTTGTAGCAATTCCACCACCACCAATTCCAGAGTATACAAGGAGAAGATAAGTTCAGCCTAAAGATTTCAGAACCATCTAAAAATGAAAATGAAGTTTTCACTTGCCTTCATCCGATCATCTCCACGTGAAGTGAAGCAGAAAGTCCATCACTGGCAAATAGCATTCTAACTCATAATTCTTTGTGGCGGTTACTTGTTTTCTTTCTATCTCAGCCAATTATTTATGTTCAGGACAATGTGACACCCCCACCTCTCAGCTATCTGGATTATTGCTCTGCTTCAGCCACCAATTGATTCTGAGGTATTACCACTTAAATCTATTTTTCGAACTTCTCTTTTTGTGTGTGTGTGTGTGAAACAAGCACTATATCAAGGATAACAACAACAACGAATACAAAGTAATAAGAAAAGGATAAAACATATAAATAAAAATTGTACTGTTTGGTATCCTTAATTTGTAAGGTCGGCATATCCCATCTTTACAAATATCAATAACAGTTAGATTTATATACCGCTTTACAGTGCTTTACAACCTTCCCTAAGCACTTTACAGAGTCAGCGTATTGCTCCCAACAATCTGGGTCTTCATTTTACCAACCTTGGAAGGATGGAAGGCTAAGTCAACCTTGAGCCTGGTGAGATTCGAACTGCTAAACTTCAGGCAGCCGGGAGTCAACAGAAGTAGCCTGCATTACTGCATTCCAACCACTGCGTCAATGCAACTCCTCGACAAAAATAGACAAAGTAGCTACGGAATCGGAGTAATAGAATAACAGAGTTGGAAGAGAGGTCTTGGAGATCTTCTAGTCCAACCCCTTGCTCAGGCAGGAAACCCTATACCATTTTACACAAATGGTTGTCCAACCCTTTGTAAAAATGTCCTTCTGGAGGCAAGTTATTCCACTGATTGATTGTTCTAACTTTCAGGAAAGTTCTCCTTAGCTCTAGGTTGCTTTTCTCCTTGATTAGTTTCCATCTGTTGCTTCTTGATTTTCCTTCAGGTGCTTTGGATAATAGATTGACCCACTCTTTTTTTGTGACAACCCCTTTTGTTATCATGTCACCCATAGTCAAGGTTGGAAGAAGGAAATCTAATAGTGTGGACGTTCCAAAATCCAGCCCAATGAGAGTAATTTCCATGGAATAGTTATTGAAAGTATCTGCAAATGCGTCTCCATGTGTATCAAGAAGGCCATGATCATGAAATCTAAGCTTCCCTCCCATATGCAACCATAACCATCATCTTCACCTTTTTAGCTCCCTTCTATCCATCTTTGATAATGATAAATAATTGGAAGGAGTAGAATTGAGATTAATAATATGGCTAGTTGGAAATATGAATCTGCATCAAAATATTTTATTACAATTTCCATTTGGTTCTGTTCTGTTTTGTGTTTCCATCTTGCTTTTCTCCCAACATGAGGAGGCTTACAAGAGCATCAGATGCCTGAAGCAACACTTTGTAAGAGTGGGCACTTAAGCTTCAAAAGCAGCAACAGATGAAAGGGATATTCTCTTACCCGACATCACCCTGGTCCACATACTGCTGTCATTTTGAGACTTTGTGGAATGAAAGAAAAACAGAAAACCTGAAACTGCAGGAAGACAGAGAAGCTCCAAGCAACAGATAAAGGGGTTTGCTGGAAGTCAGAAGGTAGAGCAAAGAATGTAGCAGATTTATTAGAACCAAGAGGAGGTCTGGGAAGGCACTGTAGGAGGGAAAAATATTAGTGTGGCAGAATTTACTGAGGAGTGCAGGGAAAGTGGCCTACCAGAGGGGAGCAATGGATCAGTGCAAGAAAAATGAAGTACTATCTTATTAAGGCCACATTTTTAACTTCAAAACTTTGTGCATGTATGTGTGTGTGTGTATGCACATGCAGGGAAGGCACAAGAGAGAGAGGGACGGGAGTGAGAGAACATGAGAGAAATTCCTACTTCAAATAATCACTCATGTCCTAGTCGCTTCAAACTTTGATTATTGCAATGCACTCTATATGGATCTACCTTTGAAAACACCTGGAACAACAGCTGGTTCAATATGTGCTCATGTGTCACCACTGCTGTGTGAGCTGTATTGGTTGCCAATTGGCCTCCAAGTATAATTTAAGATGTTGGTTATTATCTATACAGCCCTGTATGGCATACGGCCGTGATGGCAACCTATGGCATGCGAGCCGTTGCTGTTCTGACCCAGGCTTCGTCAAACATAATTAATCACAAACTTATTTTAAAAACAAAACCTATTTTATTGCAACGCTGGGTATTGTTTCCATTCCCAGCCAGAACTAATCCTAAATAGTCCCCCAAGATAAGCACACACCTTTCAGTTCTGTGGAATGCGGCCAAAAACAGAAGTATCCAATAAAAGAAACCAACAGAAGTACAAGAAAAAACCAACCAAAGTACACAGAGCTTAAGGATGACTCGGAACCGATCAAACTACTTTGCTTCCTGCAAAGGTTTCATCATCTTGGCCTGTCCTTTATACCTTATGGGAGGGGCAATCACCTCCCAGCCTTACTCACGAGTCGCCCCTTTTGTTTCAGCTGCTCTCACCTTCTGGCAGCTCTATGCACACGCACACTGGGAACAGGCTCCCCTGGGTCCTCTGCCTCGCTGCTGCCAGACTCCGGAGGCTCTGGAGGCAGCACCCCACTCCCAGATGGTCCTGGCCCCATCTCTGCATTGGACACAGGACCCTCGTCTGAATCCTCTCCAGACTCCCATACTGGTCCCTGTTCTTCCCTACCATCTGATTCCATTGCCGTCTGCACAGGCTGCCAGCAAACCACAACAGTTGCCTGGAACTAAGCCACTATGAATGAGCCGGCTGATTATTTGATCTGCCACAGGAGGAGACGCATGCGTGGGAGACTTGCGTGCATGCACAGGGGGTGGGGGGGATTGTGTGCACATTACATTATGAGTGCAGGCACACATGTGTGCGTGCGCAGGCACGTGACGGCAAAAAGGTTAGCCATCATTGGTATAGGGCATAATGCCTGAATACTTGAGAGACTGCTTATCTCAATCATTTCTCTCCCCACAGGACGTTCCAGTACTCCTTTCCATTAAATAATATTGCTCTCTTGTGAGATCTAGCCCTCTCTCTTGCAGCCCACACCCTTTGGAACAACATCTTTCCAAAGATAAGAATGGCATCCTCTCTCCTGGAGTTCTGGAAATCTTTGAAAACTTACTTGGCATTGGTCCCAGGCCTGGGGTTGATATTTGTCATTGTTTAATGGCTTCTGTTTTGTTAGCTAAGCATTTTAGTCTGGGCTGCCTATTGATTTATTGTTTATATCTCTTTTTATGTTTGTTTGTTTTAGTTTTCTTTGCCACTCAAAGGCTACTGAAGTTGGCAGCCAATACATTTAAATAAATAAATATTACTTGTACCATATATTTACTAAGTAATGTCTGGCGAATGAAATCCCCACTGAAGCACAAAGCTCAAATATAACTTTGGGACAATCAATTCTACCTCAAAAGATGTGCTGTGAGGATAATTTGATGTGAACATATGCCATCCTAAACATTTGAGAGAAGGTGGGGAGAAGGTGTTGTAATAAATACCAGCACTACAAAAATTAGACTATGTTGGGTCTAGAATCAGTTGTTCTTAATCTTTTTTCCCAATTGCTTTAAAGTCCATCTAACACAGTGGTGTCAAACTCACATTGTCATGGTGGTATCATGTGACATATCAACATATTTTCCCCCTTTGCTAAACCGGGCATGGGTGTGGCCAGCATGTGATTCATCCTGTCTACAGGTCGGGAGTTTGTCAGCCCTGAGCTAACATATTCAGTCACAATCAACATCAGTGGATACTACCCCAGAAGCTGAGAAATTAAATTTGGATAGCACTCATATCACTGGATATTCGCAGTCAACTAAAAATATCTGGAGTTGAGCTACTAACTTTATTTTAGTCAAGATGATGCAAGGACATTGGAATCCAGAAAAGAAGTCAATAAATATTTAATTCAATTAAATACTGAATTAAATAAACTGAAATAAATTAGACTAATATTAACAGAAACCATGTTGATACAAATAACATCTCACCATCTCACTGCTATTTAACATGAATCAGAGATATTCCTAAGATTGTTAGGACAGCACTGATTGAATACAAAAATGTTCATGGCAGGGATTTCGGCAATATCTACCATATTTTCAACAAAGCTCAAGCATTATTCTGTCAAAATGCTCTGGTGAATAGGATAGGATGTGAAACAAAATTATCCACACTGTCACCAGCCAAGTTAAAAGTGAAACGTAGACTAATTAATTTCCATTTAAATATCACTTCTATTCCATTGTTATGTTTTTAAACAATGAGATGAAATGCTAGGTAAGATAGCATTGAGATAAGCTAGCCAAACAGCCAGCTTGAACATTTCTCCCTGTAGGCATTGCCTGATAAATTCTTGTCCTCTTCCTCTTCTATACAGTGCCTCAATCCATCCTTTCCCTGAGAGAGAGGCTGTTCAGCACATTGCATTGTAAACAGTGAGATGAAATGACTTTGTGCAGTTAAGCAATGAGGAGTAGCAGGAAGCTATCGAATGCATATCACTCCTTCCCCATCTCTGATTTCAGAGATGAAAGTATGAATTTTCTGCTTGATTAATGGCACTCTGCTCTTTTAGGATCACAGGAAAAGCTTTCTTCTTGAGAATAGATCATGACAGCCCCCAAGATGAAATATTCTAAAGTGACCCATGTCTTCACACACAAGAGGTGGGTTTTCTCCTAATATAAATCCAGCCACTATGGTCTATAAAACTCAGATTATGCACGCTGTACACACCCAGTTATTATAATTTATTCAATAAACCACAAGTCAACAGTCAATAACCTTTTCAAGATCTATAATCCAATTTACAAATAGAAGCGTTCCTTGTTTAGCCACTACAGTTGGGGCCAGTAACCATCACTAACAAAGCAGTCACTAAATTAAACCATTACTGTGTTTACAATTTTACTTCAGATCTTCTTTGTTTTACAGATTTGCGAAGGTTGTAAATGTAAGGATTGGTCATAAAGTTACTTTCCATCACTGTTAAACAAGGCAAGCCACTAAACAAGGCTTAGCTCTATCTTATTTATAGAAATGGACAATATCTTTTCAGATTTCTTATAAATCTCACCACTGAGGTACAGTACGCTAACGTCTTTTCACATAAGAACACTACAATCGTGTCAAGATCTTGCAACATTTGAAGGTCTCACAAGATGTCAAGCAAATATATAAAGGATGACTTGTGGGTTTCTTTGTGATCCAGGTTCACTGTGGACCTAGACTATAAACTGTGATTAAAAATTTTGTGGCTTTTAGTGTAATATGCAAATCAACCATTTTAAAAATTATTTGACATTAGCTGCTATGTCACTCCAAAGCCTCGACATTTCTTTGCAGCTTTAGTCTAAAACCAATTAATTTTCTTCCAAGTTAAGCAAATCTTTACTGTTCTAACAATACTAAATGCACCAACGTTTATAGACAAAAATCAAACCATTAGCTGATTAAAAGCTATAGATCATACTGGCTTTGACACACTCAGAACATTATGAGTACACTGTGTCAAGAAAGATTCCAACATAACCAGTGTCTCTGAAATTGCTATAGCTACAGTTAATAAAACTTCATGTTAAATAGTTTTTCAAGTTTGAAATGCCAACAGGCAAAAAATTTATGGCAGCCTTTAAAACTGTCTTTTTTGCAAATGAGTTATTGGCACCGACATTCACAAAAGAAAACCAAAGCAGAAGGCATTGTTCTAAGTGAGAAAAGTATACAGAGGACACACAGACTCTAATATACTAATATAATTAAAATATTTTAGCATATACTTTCTTGAGGGTAATGTCTCCTTCTCATCAAGTTCAACTCCTAGTGACTTTATGGATACATCCGGCTACATGGCCTGTAATGATCAACTATAAGTAATGATAATCTACTTTTATTGCAGATGTTATAAAAACCCTAATGTAAGAAAACCAGTTACTGCAAAACTCTGGGTTGGATCCCTAGGTACAAATTTTACATCTGTATCTCCCCTCACGTGTCATAATGGACTGAAAGCCATTTGTCTCTCAGCTGAGAAGTAATTGGTACCTATACATTATTATTGTATCAGGCCAATCTGATTGCTTGTTAAATATCTCTTAAACTGATTGATGATTGTGTTCAGTCAAATCAGTATTATCCCTTACTGATCACGTAGATTGATTTTCTACAGGAGAATCTGCCTCCAACCTAGTCCTTTAGATCTTCCAGATCTTGTCATTTGTGCCTCAAGGTAAAACTCAGAACTGATTACTTTGATGATCCATGTTTGTTTTCTTGGCTGTCCAAGGTATTCTCAGGTCTTCTCTAAGATCAAAGTTCAAAAAGTCTTCCTATCTAGTTATTTCAAAGTGAATCTTTCACTTCCATCATAGGAGTATCATAGGGGAAACAACTGCCTGAACTATTCTGTCCTTTGTATAACCTGGTATCTGAATATTTTTTCCAAGTCCTTCATGGCTACCAAACTTTAGTCTGTGATATACCACTCAGACTTTTATCTATCTGGACAACTACTATATTAACTGCTATAATTTTTCCTACCCATAGTTTTCCAAATCTTTAGATTCAGCCCTTCCTAATTCCCTAGCTTTCATGGATAGGAGTTGGATGATATGCCCTTGTTTTATGGCAGTCTTCCTCAACTTAGTGTCCTATATAGATGTATTGAGATGGCTAGCCCTGGGAATTTGAGATGTTTTCATTCCAAATTGGAAAAGACAACCCTATTGAAATCTCTTCTTCTAGTGTTCCAGTACCTACCCAAAATGTTTCCTGCAAGTATTTAACATGTAGACTTCAGAATTTGTAATGAATATTCTTTTGTTGTCAATGTATTTATCTATTATTTCCTGTTTTATTGTTATTTATTTAACTTGTTTTGTAATGGATTTTAATGCCTTGAGCACTCTGGTTACAATGAAGGGCTGAGGCAGAGAGGGTATTCAGCAAGTTCTGACCAGTTCTGGAGAACCGGGAGCGGAAATTTTGAGTAGTTTAGATAACCAGCAAATACCACCTTTGACCAGAGATTTTACAGTATGCTTCCCCTGCCACATCCACCAAGCCACACCCATAGAACTGATAGTAAAAAAAATTTGAATCCCACCACTGAGGTATATATAAATAATATATATAGATGTGTGTATGTGTATGTGTATATACAAAGGGAAGAAAGAAAATATTCAGTAATTAATGAATAATTTCTTTCTTCCCTTTCCTTACCTAGGATAGAGTTTATAAAACTGCAGTCTTATGTCCATTTGTTTTCTTCTGCATATTTGGGAGAAAGGCATCGATATTTTAAAGTATTTTATCATAGCTATCCAGCTTGTTTCTAGGGTCATGCTATCTTCTGCAGGAGATCAGACAAGGAGATGGGAGGCAGAGAAATTCAGAAAGAAATGTAATAGGATATGTGATGTAATCCATCCCTTTGGCTGAGAGATTAGGGTCAATTCTACCTTGAATTTCCCCTTGTTATTGAGAAAGTCAAACATAGAAATGCACAGTTGCTTAAGGATTCATTGTGTTTGATCAATTAGTGTTTCATATAATTTTATTATTCTAAAGTCCAGTTATAGAATATGCTGCCTCCTTTTTTTAATGGAAAATTAATGCAGCAAAAATTATAAGGTTGATGTCAACATTTTTATGTATAAGATTTTAAACAATAAGTTAGGACAATCATATCTGGGTTATAAAATTCTGGGTAGCCGCTAGATGCAGCCCAGAGTTTTTCTGTATTACTGCGAGATAATGTGGCTGATTACAGTTTTACAACTTCGATGTGGTACCTCTCAAGGTAGAATTTTCAAGATGTTGTTCAGGATAGTCTTACCAGAATGAGACTTCCTATTATTTATTGGAACGTTTATTATTCAACATAGACCCTTTTTACCAACCAGGAGATGAACAGCATGTCTTCAACATGCACAGCTAGAAATAGATTATTTTGGGCTTCTTATTTGGATGTGCCTCATTTATTTTCATTAGCTTTCCACAAGATAGAGGAGAATAAGTTAACATTTCTTAGGAGGTGGGGCTGACTGTAGCTTTGCCAAGATTAATGCTAGATCTCTATCAAAAGATCACAAATTACTAATGGCTAAGCTTGCCTTCCTAAAGTCCTCTGGTAAATGATAATGGCACAGTTCAGTTTTCACAAATTGGGCCATTGTAGA
Source organism: Pseudonaja textilis (assembly GCF_049901715.1). Classification (NCBI taxonomy): domain Eukaryota; kingdom Metazoa; phylum Chordata; class Lepidosauria; order Squamata; family Elapidae; genus Pseudonaja; species Pseudonaja textilis. The sequence goes on from NC_141994.1 coordinate 52,416,674, forward strand.
AATGGAATTACATGGATGACATTTTGGGATAATTAAAAACTGAATTCTATTTATTTAGGTTTCTCTGCATGGAATCAATTTATGATTCTGTAACAACACTTCCCTGCAAGGATTTGTCATATCTTTTTGTCACATATATAATTTTTGTGCCCAATAATTTAATCTTATTCTTATATTTTTTTAAGGCAAGGGATTACAAATCAACTTATAAATTAACTCTGTAAATCAGCCAAATCCTCTCTACTGAAAGCCTTTGAGTATAATCTGAAACCTTATAAATTTAAAGCTGGAAAAAAATTCTAAGCAATTCACCTTGCTGCAGAAATCTGCTCATACATATTTACTTGGACAATTCTCTGAAATAATTCATACAAGTTTTCAAGTTAATCAAAGAATCAATACAAATTTGATGGAGGCAGCCTGCCAGAAAACGTAACACTATAATTAGGTATATAAATTACATGCAGTTGTAACTGTTATCAAAAGCAAACAACAAACAACAAACAACAAAATCTGTAACAACGATCTAGTTAGGTGATTTTGGACATCAGACTTTCATCTAATACAAAGTTCCACTGCTGGATCACTCTTCATAAACATTTTAAAGAACTATTCTTTGTCCTACGACACGGGTATCAAATTTGATCATGTCACATGACACCATGTGATATATTGTGATGTTTTTTGCCTTTGCGCATCCAGGCTGCATGTGACTTGCAGGCCGCAAGTTTGACACCCCTGTCCTAGGAACAGCAGCACTAAAAACCCATAGTAATATCTGGTAACTTTAAAGGCAATATCGACTTATTTATAACCTCTTAAAATTTAAGTTATGTAAGGTGAATATGTGCATGACTTTAAATTTTAGATATGCTGATTATCAGACATTTCAGGGTGCTGCCCAATTTGTATCTATATAATTCTCACCCAAAAACCTTAATTGTAGACACACTGCCATTCTACTTTAAAGTCTTCTAATTCTTTAGCACAGATTAAGGCATTGGACAGATCACACAGACCAGAGAAATGAAAATATTCCATCAACTCCTGATGGAATAAGGAGTAAGTAAGTAAGTAAGTAAGTCCAAGTAAGAAGCTCTGTTGACCTTATCATATTCTTCTCATACTCTTCTTCTCATATTCTTCTTCGATTCGGATGGTACAAAGCACCCTGTCTTGAGCAGGGGTGGCTCCAAGGTCCCTTTCAGCACTATGATTCTGTGTTCTGTGTCCTCTTGTGTCATTATACTTCTGTCCCTGTCAAAATCAGCAGCTGTCAAGACCCACCTTTTACCCAAGGGAACTGAATGCTGTTCTTCCTGTACTAAAAGTGAGTTAGCGTTGCTTTAAGTAAAAGCTATACTAAGACCAAGTTCCTAAAAATGGACTCTTAAATTCTGAACATCCTGAATACCAATTAAAAGCTAGAATTTGGATAGCATATGGCAACACCAACAGTAGTGTTTTAGTAGATGCCTCCTATTTGGAAGGATTCAGGCAACAGAATGTTGACTTACAAACTAGTTTCCACAGTAGAGGTTTGAACTTGTTTAGACTAGCATACTTATAGTTGAGGCAACCCTTTTAGTTGCAGAAGCTTCAACTGATCCAGAATGCAATGGCATGAGCAATAGTAGGTATGCTTCAGTTTGCCTATGTAATACGTCAATTTTGCAAGGTGTTTTAATTGCAAATTTGCTTTCAGGTGTGATTCAAAGTGCTGCTTTTTATCTATCGAGCCCTAAATGGCATCAGGCCTGATTATTTGAGGGACCATCTATCTCCCATAACATCTGCCTCGCTCATTTGATCTTGCAGAGAAGTCGAATTTCTCTGAAGCAGATTCTCACTGAGATCCAGATAACCCACATTCTTCTCGTGTATAGAAGAGTAACATATGTTTCATTGATTCTACTGTAATTTCTTTGTTTGATTGTTGTGAGCTAGAAGACTTAGAGATTTAGAACTTAAGATTTAGAATAACTTTATTGTCACTTTAAATGTACACTAATTGGCATACATTAAAATGAAATTTTGTTGCATACAGCTCTCAAAGGGTCTCCACCTCCAATGAACACTACATAAACACGACTAAATAAATAAATAAATACACAATTATGCATATACCCACATATATTATATGACATGGAGAAATAACACAATCTAGTTCAGATGTATACATGTACATGGTGAGAAAAACAAATATTGCGAGTTTACCAGACAAATAGCATAAGCAACAAAGCTGTTACAGAATCTGGAGGTCCTGCTAGAAATACTTCAAAACCTCCTCCCAGAGGGGAGAAACAGAAACAGAGCGTGAAGTGGATGTGTGAGGTCTCTAACAATGCTTTGAGCTCTGAGCACATAGCGCTTATAATCAGTTGTCAGCTTTGGAAGCCATATTGAGATTTGATGCTCCCATGCTGCCACAATTGAGCCTGGGAAAGTGGGAAGGGGGAATTCATTTGAGTATATCTAGTTAGACAAAATACAATACTTTTGCTAGTTCAAGGTCACGTAGTTTTGCACATAGTGAAAAGGAAGTCTTACTTTCGGACAGTGATTGGGCCGTGTGATGTGGTGATGGGTATAGGAGATGGATTTGTAGTTTTTACTTTTGCGAGGAAGCCCAAACTTTCAGATTCAGGATTCCACAGATGTACCACTTACTATCCAAATAAAAGGAACCTTTGAGAGATGTCTGTGTCAGAGTTATTGGTTGGAATGGAGGTTTGCTGGAATACTGATAGCAGTATCCTGAATAACAAGAAGCGATTTTCTCAGCCAGCCATACCACTCTCTGAAGCTACTCACAGAGGGAGGCATATAAAAGTTTAATACCTTAATAATAAGTTATTATTAATAACTTAATAAATTTAATAATATTAATAATATTAAATGTGGTTGCACAATCAGTCACATGTTTAGACTGGATTTGGCAATTTTGTCTACTTATTGGGTCCTTCTCGAAAACCTGGGATAGGCAGATGCTATTTGATGATGTGAATGGTATTGTCACAGAACAGCGGTAATTATTATTATTCATTACTATCATTTATTCACTTATATCCTTTCATTAGAGGATGCAGTGTTTCAGTGGCTAAGACACTGAGCTTGTTGATTAGAAAGGTTGGCAGTTTGGCGGTTCTAATCCCTAGCGCTGTGTAATGGAGTGAGCTCCCGTTATGTGTTCCAGCTTCGAAAGCATGTAAAAATGCAAGTAGAAAAATAGGGACCACTTTGGTGGGAAGGTAAAAGCGTTCCACGCCCTTTGGCATTTAGTCATGCTGGCCATATGACCACAGAGACATTTTCGGACAGCGCTGGCTCTTCGGCTTTGTAATGGAAATAAACACCACCCCCTATGGCCAGAAATGTCTAGCACATATGTGCGAGGGAAACCTTTACCTTTACCTTTATCCTTCTATTAATTTTACAAACAACTCAAGGTGGCTAGCATATCCAACACACTTTCCTCCTATATCTTCCCCACAACAACAACAACAACTCTGTAAGGTGGGTTGGGCTGGGCTGACAGACAACAACTGGCCCGAAGTCACCCAACTGACTTTCATGACTAACGTGACTTGAATCCATAACCTCCCACTTTCCAGTCTGGTGCTTAATCACTGGTTCAAACAGGTTGTCCCAAGTAAAGCTGCCTTTTGCAATATTGGCTGAAAGTGATTTTGTTAATCACAATGATGTTCAAAAGGTTGTTGTGACCAAGTTGGAAAATCATTTCTTTATTCTTTCCCCTTTCTTTGCTATATTATTTTTGTTCTTTTCTATTATTTTTTTTCTTTTTTTCCCTTTCTTTTCTACAGCTTCTACTCTTTATTCTTCCATTTTTCAGTTTGCATTAGTCTTTACTTTTGTAATTACAATCTTTAATAAGATTATTATAAATGAACAAACAAGAATTATGTTACAGAATGGGAGAGAAATATGTGGACTTATGCTAATGCAAAATATGAAAAGGATGTTTGGTGGAATGAAATAAAAGGGCTGTAAATAGGAAATGTAATATATAAGAAAATATAAGCAGATACTACAAAATGAGATGGAGAAAACATATTGTTTAGTGTGTACAAAAAGAAAAAAGATAGTTGCAGAAATGTCAACAAAGACTAAACGTGACAGTTGCAATTCAAAGAAGCAGAATAAATGTGGAGCATTTTTATGGAAATAACACATAGTTTTGGAACTGGGTAAAGAGGACTAAACAAGGAGCCTCTAGCAGAATGAATGGCAGTGATAAACTAATTTGGGATGAAACCAAAGGGAGGAAACGCTGGAAGGGATAGTTTAATGATTTCTGGGTGAATGATATCAAAGTCTTGAATTAAAATGAGTACTATAAATATTAGTGCCTAAACTGATGAAAAGGAAATAATTCTGTGAAAAAGTTGAAAAATTGTAATGTTGAAAGTGTGGATGGGGTAATTAAACTAATGTTAAAATACAGATATGAATTGCTTATGGAGGGACTGTGTGTGTCAACCAGGTATACCAGACAGAAAACACAACCAGATTCAGGCTACATTAATAAAACCTTGCAAGTCTGAAAATACTCCTGTCCTGCTGTCTCTTTTTAGACCCTGATAAGAGCTAGGAAGATTCCTTTCTAAGTTTCTTTCTCTGCCTGATACGCAGCTGCAGGCTTTCCCACTTATAACATGTGACTTTTTTACACAGGCATGAAAATTGTACCCATATTAAAACAGTATCATGATCGTTCCCCTATGGAAAAGAAAAAGTAACAAAAGTGAACACAAAAACCACAGGAGGCTGAGGTTAATTAACATGCCTAGAAAGATGTTTGGCAAGAATTTTGATTCAGGGACTGTATAAACTAGATTGTTACTCTTTATCAAATTTACTGAGTAATATGTGAATTTGATGGAAAAAAATTATTATAAATTTGCTTATTTAGAAAAAAACGTAATAGCATGTATAACAGGGTTGTCAAACACAATTTTATTGAGGGATGCATCAGGGTTCTGTTTGACCTTGGGTGGCCGGGGTGGGTGTGGCCAGGTGGGCATGGCAAACTTGACAGCCCTCATATTGAGAGTGGCTCCCGAGCTCTATTTTCGGCTGCAACGGCCTCCTGCAACCTTCTGCCAGTGAAAATGGAGCTGAGAAGGGCCACCTGCATCCCTCCCAAGCTCCATTTTCACTGGCAGAGGCACTGCAAGCTGGTTCTTCACTGATCCGGCCCCTGGGCCTTGAGTTCACATCCCTAATGTATAGGCTAAAAATAAGGACTGTTTTATATTAGTATGGAATTTAAAGTTAGGTGCCGAATGAGATAAGGGTAACAATGGCAGTCATTCACAAATAGTTCAATACGTATGCACACAGTCAGAATGTGTCATGCCTCCTTAGTTATTTAATATAATTATCATAAGGAATACTTGTAGTTATATCAGAGGTGTGTCACTTACAGATATGAACATATGCATGCTTTTATATGCAAACTATGCCATATTATTGGCTGACAACCTGAATTAGCTGTAGCAAATTTCAGATAGATTGCATGATGTTATGATGCAATCATAAAAGTGAAAAGATGAATGGGCAAAGGAATGTGTGAAATATGTATGGATGCCATAGAAACAAGGATAACTTGTAAAAATACAAATGTATGGAGATGTTGTGTGAATGATCTTGGTGTAAGATACTATGGCTATGCATTATTTTTTCCTTTCATACCTTTAATTTCTTTGGTGTACTATTTCTTACTCTTGTTCTACACTCCTTCTTTCCCCCCACCTCTCTGAAAAAAAATTACAGAATGGCTATATATGTATGTGTGTGTGTGTGTGTGTATACATGTACACGTATATATGTATGTGTGTGTGTGTGCACACACACACACATATTCATAACATCAAAACATCTACTGGATCATAATTAGTGCCTCCAAGCATTGAAAATTAAATAAAATCTAAAATCTTGGAAGTACCAAACTTTCAAAAGATTGTGTGGTCTTGCTTTTTATTTTTATTTCAGAAACCTTCCAAGGGCCATCATGTAAGACCGCATCCTGAAAACCTTGGTGAAAAAATACAGCTGACTCCTGCAATGATAGCAATAGCAACAACACTTAGACTTATTGTTCTGACCCAAACCCTTTTCCAATAAAACAAACATGAACCAAAGGGAACAGAAACCTTTTAATGATTCTTATGAATCCCCTGTTAAAAGGCTGCTACAAACTAATTAACTTTGATAAGCACAAAATCGTGAGAGGCTGCCAAGAATAACACATAAGGTTACCTAGAGATATTTTACAACACAAGAGACTTCAAAAACCAACTTAAAAATACTGCAATGTCCATGAGGCTTGAGTTTCAAAACGTCGTTGCTTCCTACAAAAAACGTCTGCTTCACAGCTGGTTTTTATCTTCTTGAAGGAGAGGCCATTACCTTGCAGCCTTACTCCTGAATCACCCATGCTGCTGCAGCTACTATTTCTTGAGAGCAGCCCTGCGCACACGCGCACTTGGCACAGGCTCCTTAGGAATCTCCTCATTGCTGCTGCCAGCCCCCACAATCTCTGAAGGCAGCAGTCCACTCCCTGATGGTCCTGGCCCCTCATCTGAGTCCTCGCTCTCCTCAGCCATCCGCACCTACTGCCGGCTAACCACAATACTTATATACTGCTTTACTGCCCTCTCTAAGTGGTTTACAGAGTCAGCATCTTGCCTCCAACAATCTGGGTCCTCATTTTACTGACCTTGGAAGGATGGAAGGTTGAGTCAACCTTGAGCTTGGTGAGAATCAAACTGCCAAACTGCTGGCAGAATGATATTTCAGTGTGAAGGACAGCACCACTTAACATAATACATAAGACCAAAGCGAGGTCTTCTGAGGTTAGAGAAGAGGCTGTAGTATAAAATGTGTGCCTGACAAATGACATTATAACATTCTGCAAGCATAGCTTTAATAGAGAAAGAAAGATGGCTTCTATTGAGCTATGTTACTAGGAATCCAACTTCCTCCCTTAAATCTAATACTGCAATAATGTGTCATCAATTTTTTCAGCAATGAATGACTCACTAAAATACTCCCTCAGTATATCTTCCTCAAACTGCTAGATTTCTCAGAATTCTTTCTCTACAGTTACTTTAGCACTGTGTTTGAAAAGCAATCTGCAAAGCAGTCATTGGTTAAAAGAAATACAAGCAGAAGTCAAATGCCTTCTTATTATGCCTTCAAGAAAAGTGGCTTTTTATATCTTTCAGTGTAAAACTACATATCCATTTCCTTCCCTAAACTGAATTATCATTACTATTGATCATTAAGGAGGACATTTATATGTGGCTAAAATATTGGTATTATTACTGAAAAGTCTTTAAAATGTTTCTTTTTATAATAGAATTATATTAGAACATTTTTCTGGCTAGCAGTGGCACGCGTTCTCCTTTTTTTTTTTTTAACCATACAGGATTGAAGAGCAGGATCAACCCAGCACAAGTACTGCATCAGGTGTCTGCACCAAAATGACAGCCAAAACCATCTCCTTTTTATGTATGTTGATGCCATCTTGCCTTTTTAAAAAATCCTCTTCCAGACACCCTAGATTTTATTAATAATGAGGAGAAAGAGTTGATACGTAACAATGCAAAATCTAGAACAAACATCTTGAAGAACCTTGTTTACTGAAGACAATGAAAACTATAGTCTTACATAATATGACCATCTTAAGGAAACCTGATCTAAAGTATTTATATTCTCCCTCGAGCTGCTCGGATCATCCAGAGAGTGGGAGGTGCTCCAGTCTGCGTCTGTGTAGGCTGGGCTTAATCATTAGGAACGCTCCGCCTCTGTCACATGGTCCCTTGTAGCCTCCCAGTTATGCCCAGCCTTTGCAGAGTTAGGCTGTGTGTTTTGATTGTGCTTCCCACTCTGGCTGATTCAAGCAGGATAATATTTCAGTTCAGGTTTGATTTAAGCTTATTATTCCCTTAGCCTCTGCGCATCTGGGGTGTCTTGAGACTTAGGGGTGTGCGTTTTGCCCAGGGGCTGGGCGGGCAGCTTAGCAGCACTTAGTGCTAACACCCCACCCCACCCCACCCCTCTCTGCCGTGCCTGCTTTTTTTTTTTTTCCTGCCTTGCTGTCCTGGTGCCTTTCTAAGGTCTGGAGCCTTTTTATTCTGGTTTTCCCCCACTAACGCCACTTTCAGCGTCCTCGCCTCGTGGCTTGCAGGATGCACCCACCCTGAGCCGCCCGCTTTGCCTTTCACTCGATTTCAAGGCGGCCGCCATTTTGGGTGCTGCCTCGTGGCCGGGCGACATTTTGCAGGCCTCCTATTGCTGCGATGTTCTGCTGGCCCTAGGCTTAGGCTCCCAGGCCTAGTAGGGCTGATCTCTCTATCTCCTTCTCCCAGAGGGAAAGAAAGCTGTTTTTTACTCTTTACTCTGTTAATGGTTGGTAAGTGTTGGCTTCCGCAGCAGATCTCAGGGTGGGGAATTAGAAAAGCAGCCACTCCCTCCCTGAGGGGGGCAAGCTGCCTGAGGCCTTGTATTGCTGGCGTTGATTTGGCTGATTGGCTTCTCTTCCTTTACCAACTGCCAGGTTGTTATTCAGTCTAATACAGAATATCTTCATATTTCTTACATTGGTAATCCAATCTCATTCAATTGGCATTTTTCTCTCTCAGATTTGCTTAGAGAGACCTAGCTTCCATCACTGTCGCTGCAGTGTGTTTTTCCTGGATCCTTATCCTGGTGGGATATAATTGTACATTAAAAGTCTATATCTGTGGCAGTTTAAAAAAAAAAAAAAACTTTTTGGTCATATTTTCAGATTATTCATTGCAAATTCCAAAAGGGCGCGGGCCAGTTTCTGGATACCCGGCCTTACCCAGGTCGTATCCTAGGCGTGCCAACCGCCTGTACACACACACACATATATATATATTTCTATATATTCATTTTGATATTTCTGTTGTTTTACCATGGCAGATGATAACCCTAACTCCCGCCATTCTTTGAAGGCAAAATCTAAGTCCCATCATGTGCAGACAGGCTAAGGAAACCCTCTCAGGAGACTTCTAAGGCCTCTCAAAGGGACGCTTTAAGGCATCATAAGGCACTAGAGAGGGAGTTCGATAGGTGCTCTAGGGTGACTCAACCATCACCCCCAGCCGCCCCTTCTACTTCCAGGCACCCCCTCCAGTTTGTTCCCCTCTCTCCAGGCACAGCTCATCCCAGGAGTCTCACGACCCTGGACCAGCTACCAGCCGGATGCCTGAAGCAACCTTCACTCCCACGGCCGCTGGCCTGAGACAGGAGGACCCACCCATGATCGAGATGCCTGAGTACATGAGAACTTGGTTGGAGCAGGCTATTCGACAGGGATAGCTCAAGGCATGCAGCAGATGGCCGGATCAAGCCTTCCTCAGACGGTTCCCGCAAGAACCGGTGCCAACCAGGTCCATGCCCGCCTGGACCCCCTGCTCCTGGTCAGGTACCTCCCGGGGGCCAGCCCTCTTCCAGAAAGGGAACCGGAGGAGGGAATGGAAATTTTAGACCAATACAGGGAGGAGGAGGAGCACCTTGAATGGGGATCCACCTTCCATGGGGAACCCTTTTCAGATTTAGATCCGATGGAAGCAGAGTTAAGTCGGAGGACGGGCCTTACCCCGTCCAGCCTTCCTTTGTGGGGTTATTCAAGCCCCACATGTTTAAATCCATCTTGTTTAAGGCCAAGAACACCTCGGGCCTGGCCACTCAACTCCCCTGTCCCCACTCCTCTGGGGAGGAACCGGAGGACGCAATGTTCAAACAGCCCGTGGTGGCCGAGGATGATTCCCGCCCTCCCATTTTCCACGATCTGGTTTCCAACCAACTGGTTTACGGAGCTCCTCCGGCCCCATCCACACAGGATAAGAGGTTCTTTAACCTCGAACCGGATTTCTGCTCCTCCTCAATACCTCGGAGGTGGACGAGCCCATTGTTGGTCTCTGCCTCTTCCTCCTCCCGAGTGACCCACTGGAGGCCCTCAAACCCGAGGATAGGAGGTCTGAATTGGCCTTGCAGCGGGCTCATCTAGCCGACGCCTGGGCAATTAGATCGGCCACCGCAGCCTCCTTCTTTACCAGGTCCTCTATCCGTGGCTCCGTCAACTGAAGGCCCACATCCTCCATCCAATACACGGGCGCTGCAGGACATTGCCAAAATCACAGCGGCGGCAGAGTTCTCAGCGGACGCCACGTACCATTCGGTTAAATTCGCCTCCCGGGCGTTAGCATCCCAGGTCACTGCCCGCCGCCTGCTCTGGCTCAAACCATGGCAGGCGGACGTGAAGAACAAGGTCAAGCTGGCATCCGCCCCATTAAAGGGGAGAAGCTCTTTGGGCCGGCCCTGGACCTCTCTTGGCCGAAACTAGGGAAAGAAGAAATTCCTTCCTCCTCTTTTTCGGAGGCCTGACTCCCGAGCCCTCAGCCCTTTCAAGAGGATCCTCCCGGTCCTTCTACCGTCCCCTTCCCCCAGGTACCCGGAGACCTCCTCGTATAGAGCATCATATTCCCAGGATCGCTCCGACCCGAGCGATCGAAATAGGAGGGGCGGAGGATTTAAGCGCCCTTCTGGGTTCCGGGGAGACCCTTCCGCGCTCCAAATGAATCCTGTCTTTTTCTCCCATTGGTGGTCGGGCTGAGGCATTTCGCCGACCTGTGGGATTCTACCACTTCCGACAGATGGGTCAGGGGACTCCATCAGGTTTGGACTCGCTCTGGAGTTCAACTCTCAACCTCCCGAGTTCTTCATGTCATCTCCCTCCCTCTAGGGACCCCTCCAAATGCAAATTAATGGATGCGCCATCCATCACTTACTCTCCATCCAGGCCATCCATCCAGTTCCCCCCTCTCAGCGAGGGCAGGGTTTCTATTCCCACCTCTTCATGGTTCCCAAGTCCTCGGGGATGGAGGGCTATCCTGGACCTCAAACGGCTCAACCGCTTCCTAAACCCCGCAAATTCAAAATGCACACCCTCCAATCCATTTTGCAGGGTACCAGGCAAGGAGATTGGCTATCTTCTATAGACCTCTCTGAGGCATACCTCCACATCCCAATTCGCCTTCACACTTAAATTCCTTAGATTCTGTTACAATCACCACCATTTTCAGTATGTGGCCCTTCCCTTTGGGTTAGCCTCAGCTCCCAGAGTTTTCACTAAGATCCTCGCGGCCCTGGCAGCTCGCTTAAGGGACTGCCCAGTCCGTCTCCACTGCTATCTCGGATGATATCCTCATCCTGTCCCATTCACAACCCAAGCAGAGCTGGACACCAAGACTACTCTCTCCGCTCCTCCACGCCCATGGTTTCTGGTCAACCAAAAGAGCCAACTGGTCCCTTCTACCCGAATTGCCCACTTGGGGCTATCATTGACACGTGCAGGAAAAGTGTTCCTTTCCCGGAAAGGCTCCAGAGTATTCAAATTCAATTCAGGTTATTCACCCATCAAGGAGCTTCTTCTGTTAGATTTATCTAAATTACTGGGGAAAACTGGTTTCATGCATCTCTATTATTCCTTGGGCCCATCTTCATACCAGGTCCCTGCAGTGGCTCCTGCTTCCGCTTTCAAAGGTCCGCAGAAGCAACTCAAAATCCTCCATCAAGGTACCTCCAAAGGTCCTCTCGCCTGCCTCCTCTGGTGGACCAACCCTGCCATCAACAGGGGTCATCTCTTCAAAGATCCCCAGTGTCTCGCTATCACCACAGACGCCAGCCTGAGCGGCTGGGGCGCCACTTCAGTCCCTTCACAACACAGGGCATATGGTCCCATGCAGAGCTGGGCCTGCAGCATAAACTGGCTGGAGCTCCACGCCATCCACCCTGGCCCTCCGCCACTTCCTGCCTCAGGTACGTGGGCGGCACGCCCTATTCTCACGGACAACGCACGCCAAGGCCCATGTCAACAGGCAAGGCGGAACCCAGTCTATTCGGTTGATGAGAGAGGCCGAGAGACTCTGGCCGCTAAGAGCGTCACCTCTTCCTCGATCAAAGCAGAACACATTTCGGGGCCTCAAACACCCGAGCGGACTGGTTAAGCAGGGCCACCGTGGACCAGTCCGAGTGGTGCATTCATCCATCCCTTTTCAGGGGAGGCGACTCATGATCTTCGGTCTCCCGTTAGTGGACCTCTTGCATCCCCCCTGCAACACCCAGCTCCCTCGGTTCTCTTCTCCAGATTCCCTTCCCCGGGCCGAGAATCACGACGCACTTCGCTGTCCGTGGCCCCCTCGGACTCCTGTATGCCTTCCCCCGTTAGCTTTGCTTCCCAGGGTCATTCAGAAACTGATCCAGGAGAAGGCAGATCTGATTTTGGTGGCCCCTTACTGGCCCAGGCGACCATGGTTTGCAGACCTCCGCAACCTCTCGGTGTCTCCCCGTGGAGAATCTCTCCGGACAGGATCTCCTTATCTCAGGGGCCCATTCAACATCCGGAGCTCCCAATGGCTCCAACTAACCGTGTGGAGGTTGAGCGGGAAAGTTGAGGAAGGAGAATTTATCTGACCAGGTCATTAACACGATCCTGGCCGCCAGACGGCCTTCAACCAATCGGATATACGATGCCACCTGGGTCAGCTTCTGCAGGTGGTGCCATTCATCCATGGTCAACTCCGCTCTCGCCTTCGGTGGCCCAGATTCTGAATTTTCTCCAGGATGGGCTCAAAAAGGTCTCTCACCTAATACCCTGAGACGCCAGGTAGCGGCCCTCTCAACTGTTGTCTCCGGCGACAATCTGGGTCCCTCTCTCACCATCCCCGTATCAGGGCCTTCCTAAGGGGGCTACTAACCTCCGTCCCCTGTTGTGCACCGGTACCCCACTTGGGACCTTAACAAGGTCCTGGTGGCCCTCACTGACCTCCTTTCGAACCCATTAGAGAATCCTCTCTCCAAATTTTGACCTTTAAAGTAGTATTCCTGGTGGCAATTACCTCGGCTCGCCACTCGAGATTGCTGCCCTTTCGGTGAGAAAGGACCTCTGTATCTTCCATTCCGATCGGGTGGTTCTCATGCCCGACCCGACCTTCTTGCCCAAGGTCAATTCAGCCTTCCACAGGGCCCAGGAGCTTACACTCCTGAACTTTTGTACCAATCCTTCACGGGAAAGGGAGAAACAATGGCACACCCTAGATGTCAGGCGGGCCCTCCGCATATACATTAAAACCACACACAACCTTTAGAAGGTCAGAGTCTTTATTTCTCTCCTTCCAGCCCAAGTCCCAGGGCCACAAGGTATCCCTTCCACCATCGGGCGATGGATCAGAGCCACCATCGCCAAGGCTTATTCGCCCCAGGCCTTGCCAGTTCCCAGTGGGGTTACGGCGCATTCCACCAGGAGTGCGGCCACTCTGGGTGCCTGGGCCACCCAGGCTCCAACTCAGACATCTGTCGGGCCGCCACTCTGGGCTTCCTCCCCTTTCATTAGGCACTATAAGATTGACATCTTTAAGGCCAGCTGAGGCCTCGCTTGTAGACAAGTCCTCCAGCGGGTCATCGAGGACCCAGGGGAGCTTCCACCCCAGACGGATTCCCTCCCGTAGGGACAGCCAAGCTTTGGTATGTCCCACTCTCTGGATGATCCGAGCAGCCGAGGGAGAATGGGCGTTGGTCTTACCTGACACGCCATTTCTAGTCGAGGCCATGAGGATCATCCAGCCCCACCCTTTTAATTTTTTCCATCTGGGGAACCTTGTTTCAGCCAATGATACTTTTAGGTCTAGTTAGATGAGAGTTAGACGACTTTCCTCCTCTCTCGACTTCGCATAAACTGGGAGGCTACAAGGGACCATGTGACAGAGGGTTGAGCATTCCTAATGATTAAGCCCAGCCTACACAGACGCAGACTGGAGCACCTCCCACTCTCTGGATGATCCTCGCAGCTCGACTAGAAATGGCGTGTCAGGTAAGACCAACGCCCATTTTCACACTGAATTCTTCTGTAAGTCAGTTTTAACTTCCAAGAATTGATGATATTATTTTCTTTGAACTGTTAAGCATTTTCCTTCTTGAGGGATTAACTATTAAATTCAGTTGTCCCACAGATTCCTCACAATTTCCTAAGACCTGAATAAAGCAGAATACTTTATTTGAAAAATATCTAATTTATTAAATGACTGGTCTTTTTTGTTCCAGGGTGCAGGGAGGTTTTTACAAGGTTTTCAGTATCCTCTGTAATAATTTATAAAAACATGTTTGCTAACAATTCTTTATTTATGCAAGCACAAATCAAAATTAAGATTTTTATCCTTCTATCAATAAAGAAACCGTAGTATCAACATACAAAAAAGCCAGTTTGGCATAGCAGTTAAAGCATCAGGCTAGAAATTGGAAAGTTCTCATCCCACCTTAGATATGAAAGCCAGCTGGATGACATTGGGCCAGTCACTCACTCTCAGCCCTAGGAAGGAGGCAATGGCAAACTACTTGTCAGAAACCTTGCCAATCAAACTGCAGGGACTTGTCCAGATAACCACCTGGATTCAACATTGACTTAAAGGCATATGTATAACTAACATACATACATACATACATACATACATACATACTTACATACATACATATCTGATGCCTCGAACTGTGAGATAGGTGACAAATAAATGTAATCAAAATCTAATCAGAAATAGTTTTTGAGTTCTGCTCTTGATAGATAAAATGCTTGGTCTTTTTCAGAATAATATTTAGTGGCATTTTATAAAACTATTGCTTACTTACAGATATGCACACTAAGCATAAATTGACAATTTAATGAGACTCAGCATGTTTCAAAATAGTTCCAAAGAATGGCTTCAAATCCCATTGAAATGGAAGGACCTTTGTGCCATTTATTAAATTGTCCTTTTTAAAGGCTTCCTTGCATTCTTTAATAATTATATTAACATTTATAAATGAATTCTTTTAAGCAGTAGCATTTCCTTTTCACACTAATATGGGAACTTGAAAAAAGTTACGCTGCCTTTAACTTCATGTTTGTTTCTGAATCTAGGTACTTGAGTTTGTTATTAGAACAAATTATGAAAACAATGGTTGTTCTTCTCTCATCAAAACTTGTATATACATTTTCAATATTGGGATTGTGATGTATGATGTTACCAGCCCTAAACCTGAAGAAGATTCTAATGTACTGTATTTAAAGGGGTCAATTTTCCTCCCTTGTAAGCCTTTCTTTATCTGTACCTGCCAATGGTAGAAAACAAAGACACAATTATGAATCTATTCCATCTAAAACAAAACCCCTAAAGAAAGATCTGCAAACTCTGTATATTTATTTTACGTATATCCATTTTGATTGCCATTTTCCCCCAAGGAATTTAATCTCCCAGCTAGCAGCAAGTGGTGTCTTTCTCACTTCCTAAGGGAATTCTCCAAGGCAGACCTGTCTTATTCACCAGTTGCCTCCCTCCAGGCATTTACTGCTGGGGAGGAGAGAGGGGAAGCTGTAAAATGTAGAGGGGGTCGCTATAATGATGAGTTCCACAGTACAATCCAAGAATCTGACAGCTAATGGGACAAATACTGAGCCAAGGATTTTCAGATTGCTGTAAATCGGATTTCCAGGTGGTTTTTTTTGAGTAGAAGGAGACAGAAGCTCACTTTCCCTGTTATAGCTCATCACCTCTTCTCATTTTCAGATGTCTCATATATGGATGTAGAACTGCAGTTTGAAGGCATTAAGGACAGTTGAAAAACTGTCTAAGTAGAACTGCAATGTATAATCAGTTAGATAATAACCTTCAAAGGATCACCAATTACTAAAACAGATTTTAAAATACCGTAGGTATTACTAAAAGTAAGGAGTAGGCAGAAATACAACTATGCTGGCTACAATATTTGCACATAATAATCTAAAACTAGTGTTGCTTCCATAAAGTATCATTTTATGCATGCAAATGAAAGCAATGGATTATGAATGATCAATTATTTTAGCTCAACTGGCAAACTGCTGAATAATGATCAACCAGGAATTATAGGAATAACCACAAAAGTGTTAGAGCATCCTAAAAAGTTTAAATAGTTATTATCACATATTTTGTGATAATTTAATGAAATGCTTTTTCTGCATCTCGTTAAATTTAAATTCTATTTAAAGTGACTCCTGCAAACCCTTGAAATCAGATTATTTAATAAATCTATAACTGAAACACAAATAAAGACAAATGTTGTTGTCATTCAGAGCCATCATTCTATTAGCGCCGTGGTGTCGCGGTGGTTAAAATGCAGTACTTCAGGCTATTTCTGCTGACTGCCAGCTGATTCTCACTGGCTCAAGACTCAGCCTTTAACCCTTCTGAGCTTGATAAAATGAAGGTAAAATGAAGATAAAATGTTGACTCTGTAAATTGCTTAGAGAGGGCTGTAAAGCATTATGAAGAGGTAAATAACCCTAAGTGCTATTGCTATTAAGTATTGCCAGACTTCCTACTACTGAGCATTGCCAATCTTCCTACTTCACCACTATATGGCATTGAAGAATCAAAATACCTGCAGAAGAAATTGCCAAGATCTGCTGCTATGGTACTTCTTTTGGGGAGTAAATAAAGACCTTCACAAGGACAGATTTTAATGAGATCAGTCAAAAGTCATATCGTATTTTTTCCTCTTATTTTTATTATGAAGACAAGACAATGGAAATGCTCAAAAGAATCACAACTAAAACAGGTCATAATTTCAATTCCCTGTAACTTCTTGTTTGAGGCAGGTTGATTGCACAACCAGCATAATGAAAGGATCTAATCAACTGCACAAGTTCCTTCTTTCAATAGAATAGGTTAACTGCCCAGGAAAAGCGTATTTCTAGTACCAGAAAAACCTCTGCTGATAAATAAGATATTTGAAGGATGAGAGATGCAGAGTATTTTTCTTCACACTGATAATATAGTGCACAGTCCATTTTGCCAAATATGTTGACTCTCTCTCTCTCTCTCTCTCTCTCTCTCTCTCTCTCTCTCTCTCTCTCACTCACTGTGTGTGTGTGTGTGTCTGTGTCTGTGTCTGTGTGTCTGTGTGTTTCCTAGTCTTAAACAAGCCAAAATGAGGCATCAAAATTTACACAAGATAATTTGTTTCCACAAAATGACTCAGGAGCATTGTTCATGATGAAGGTTAATATCAATTAATTTTTTGTTAAGAGTGACAAGCTAAATATTCTGCCAGGAAAACAGATTTTAAAGGAAATTCTAAATGAATTAAATGAATTTCTATTGCATTCTGTACAACAATTCTCACTTTCCAAACACTTCCTAGTCATTCTGTAAATTTCCCCAAGAAAAAGTGTCGCTATTATCCTTGGCTTCTGACTCCTACTGGGAGAAATGAATAACATTCATATAACCATATTGTTGCATACATAAAAATATCTACATAACTGGAAAGAAATGTCATTGAAGTCAAGAGTGCCTCAATTCTGCATAAATATACAAAGAACTGCATAATAATGTTCTTGTACCAACCAGAATAGAATATCAGAATAACACAGTTGGAAGGAACATACCCATGTTTTAAAATGTTATTGATAAGTAATAATTATAGGAATACTTGAAGAATTAGTTTCTCATTTCTAAATACAAATTTATTCAGTGGTCATCTCTTCATGTTCCCATATAAGGGATGTACACAGCTCAATTCAGAATTTTCTAGAGCTCACAGAAATTTTTGATGGAAAATTATACCCTATGTATGTACCACATGACTAAGATATAGTAGATCAGAAGAATTTGTTAGATCACTTGAAACCAAACAGAATAAGCTATGCAGATTATATGAATCCACAGATCCTCTTGAACAGCTACATTTATAGCTAAGCAAACCCTTGTTTGATTCATATATAGTATTCACACATGGGTGAAGAGCAAACAATTTCCTGGAGGCAAAGGCTACATTTCTGTTGGACTAGAGATCCAGTCAATAATGTTGAATGAAGTGGACGTGAAACTACATGGGACCCCAGCAGAAAGAGATACCATGAAAGAAAGCTGCTGAAGCTGCCATTGCACATATGGGATGAATGAAAATCAATGCAATACAGATATTTGAGCAGCATGCAACAAGGCTTAATATTGCCACTCATTTGGAGAAATCTGGGATCTTGGAAGGCCTGAAATAAATGCTAGTCAGGGTGTTATAGAATTTAGGTAAAAAGCAACAGAACAAAAAGTGAAACAGTATTTCCAATAATGGGGAGGGATTGGGGGAAAAGCAGTATAATCTCTTGATTTAGACTGAATTTGGAAGAAGTAAATATCTAAGTGAAGGATTATTGTGTCCATTTGAAAAAAGAAAGATAATAGAATCACTTATAAGACACACAATATTTCAGCTTGACAAGATGACTTACCGAAAAGGCAACCTTGCTTGAGAGATGGTGAATCAAGAAATTAGCCTTGGACTCAAAGGTTTTTGAGATTAATATAAGGAGAAGATGGAAAGGCTCCAAGCTGACAGCCACAGTACATGGCTGGGAAGGAAGGAAGGAAGGAAGGAAGGAAGGAAGGAAGGAAGGAAGGAAGGAAGGAAGGAAGGAAGGAAGGAAGGAAGGAAGGAAGGAAGGAAGGAAGGAAGGAAGGAAGGAAGGAAGGAAGGAAAGTATTAGAAGAGGAGATGATCTATCTTTAAAGAAGGAAAGCTCAAGTCTCACAATTTCAAATGCCAGAGATGGCTACAGTGTGATGGGTCTGATATTGCAAGGGCTTAAACTGCATGTTGATGCAGAGTTCTGAGGGAAGAAGTCATGAAGGGAACACCTCTGGTAGTATTATCTGAATTCAGTCACCAGTATTCCTTGAGTCTTATATCTGCACCTGGAAATAGAGTGATGACCCTTACAAGATTGGCTGCCTATAGAGGAGACATCCAAAAATGGCTGAACAGCTGAACTTGCAACCATGATATGGCTCAACAGTTAACTGGAAGGATCAAGAAGCACTTTTGTACTAGTATGGAGTAACAGCAATGATAGGAAAACAGCTCCTCTAATAGCATCTATCATTATCTCTATGCATTGGATAACCTGGAAGAGAAGAAAGGAATAACTTAGCTGTGCTGACCAAAAGGTAACATTCTTGGGAGGACTTGATCAAATGGACTTGATCTATCTATCTATCTATCTATCTATCTATCTATCTATCTATCTATCTATCTATCTATCTATCTATCTATCTATATTGTCAAGCACTTATAAGATAACAGGTATAAGTATAAGCATGGTTATGAATACATGAAATGGATACGAATAAAAAAGGAACAATAGGATAGGGATGATAGGAACGTTGGTGTGCTTATACATGCCCCCTACAGACCGCTCAGGAAAGGGGTGAGATCAATAGTAGACAGTCTAAGGTTAAAATTTTGGGGGTTTGGGGAAGAAACCACAGAGTCAGGCAGAGTATTCCAGACATTGACCACTCTGTTGCTGAAGTCGTATTCCCTGCAATCAAGTTTGGTGAGGCTTACCTTGAGTTTGTATCTATTGTGTGCTATGTGGAAAGAAAGCTGAGCACAGCAGTGTGCAATTAGGAACAGGTAATCTAAAAAAGGGAACACATAACTAGGAGGTGGGAGAATGCAGGAGGTCCTATTCATTAACAGATAAAAGATAAAATACAAAATTAGTAACTGAATTCACTTACTATAATATGAAGGAAAAGGTGATTCTAGGGTATTATGGATATGTAAAAGTAAATTCTCCTTCTGTGAGAAAGGATGGAATTCACAGGATCATTCTGAAGTCAAGGTACCTCAACAATTAATACGGGGTAAAGATTGAATATAACTCCGAGCTTGCCATCCTCCTCAAGAACAATACATTGCTTAGAAAAGGGACAGGAGCATAGTTTCAAAAATAAATAATGACTTTTTTGTGTGTGGAAGGAAGGAAGCCCCGTGGAGATGCCAGAAAATTAACAGAACAGTCTGGTGCCGTGTTAGCTTAAAACTCAGTGTGGTATCCCTATCCTATGGACTCTGAAACTTATTAGTGACAGAAGACATGCGCATACCTTGAAAGCAAGTTAGGAAGCCTCTGAACAAAATTGTGTAATAGAATATCAAAGTCAAAGATTATATATATATATATATATATATATATATATATATATATATATATATATGTGTGTGTGTGTGGATCTTTGGTTGTTCGGGTTTCTCCGCGTAAGATTCAAAGTATCTAGGCAACGTTTCCCAATCAAGTCCCACCCCCACTGGCAGTTGGAAGGAAAAAGCAGCTGCAATCTCACATCACTCTGAATTAAAAGAGCCGAAGACAGAGGCCTGATGATGATGAACCCGAACAACCAAAGATCCACCTACAAATACCCGCGAGAACCTCAGAAAACATATATATGGATCTTTGGTTGTTCGGGTTTTCTCCCGCGTAAGATTCGAAGTATCTAGGCAACGTTTCGATGAAGTCTCATTCATCATCTTCAGGCTTCTGTCTCCGGCTCTGTGCTTCTCAGAGTAATGTGATATATATATATATATATATATATATATGTTTTCTGAGGTTCTGCGGTATTTATATGTGGATCTTTGGTTGTTGGGTTTTCTCCCGCGTAAGATTAAGTATCTAGGCAACGCGTTTCGATGAAGTCTCATTCATCATCTTCAGGCTTCTGTCTCCGGCTCTGTGCTTTTCAGAGTAATGTGAGATTGCAGCTGCTTCCTCCTTTAACTGCCAGTGGGGTGGGACTTGATTGGGTGGGGGCTTGGCTGTGTTCTGATTGGGTGGGGTGTGTTCTCATTGGTAGGGGGTTTGGTTGTGTTCTGATTGGTTGGGGAGTTAGCCGTGTTCTGATTGGTTGGAGGCGTGTTCTGTTCAGGTGGGGGCTTGGCTGTGCTCGGTTAGTCTTAGTTGCTGGGGATTTGAGCTGGTGAGTTGTGATCTTGCTGTTTGGCTTCTAGTTCGTGGTCCTGTTGCATCTTCATAGTGGGTGTCGGTTTGCTTCATGTATGGCTCGGAGGGGTTTGAAGTGGGTAGTGATGCAGCTGTAGTGCAGCTTCTGGTCCGTGGTCGTGTCTCATCTTCTGAGTGGGTGAGAGTCTGTTTTCTACATGGAAGTGGGGTGGTGGCATCTTGTGTGGCTCTCATGGGTGTGGGTCTGGTGTCCTTCTTCATGTTAGGTACTCGTCTGTTCATGAGGGCGGGTTTCCAAATGGCTGGAAGGCGGAAGTGTCATCTCGTTTGTTCATGCTGTGTGGGCGTTTTCTATCTCTATGGCTTCTCTGATTATTCTGCTGTTGAAGTGTTCGGTTTTGGCGATAGTTCTGGTGTTTTTAAAATCAATTTCATGTCCTGTGGCTTTGAGGTGTTGGACCAGGGAAGAGGTCGTTTCTTCTTTTTGATTGAGTTCTTATGTTCTTCAATGCGTGCATTTATTCTTCTGTTAGTTTGTCCAATGTATGTGGTAGGGCAGGCAGTGCAGGGGATTTCGTATACTCCTTGGTTTTCTAATTCGATTTTGTCTTTGGGGTTTCTTAGGATGGTGGATATTTTTCTGTTTGTGCAGAATGCTGTTTTGATGTTGTGTTTTTGGAGGATCTTGCTGAGCCGGAGACAGAAGCCTGAAGCCTGAAGATGATGAATGAGACTTCATCGAAACGTTGCCTAGATACTTCGAATCTTACGCGGGAGAAAACCCGAACAACCAAAAGATCATATATATATATATATATATATATATATATAAAGCTTTGAAGCTAGTTCCTTTAATTTATTGAAGTTGGATAGCATTGACGCTGTTGAGAGTCCATGATGAGCATAGCATTACATAAATTGGCAGCCCTCATTTGGATATTGTTCATGAACCCTACCTTTATTCACTCCAACTGAAGGGAAGGTCTTCAGTTCTAGATTTAAGCTTTTAATGTCAGTCCAACACAATGGAGTCAGGCATGGTGATACAGGGCAATGGAAAATGCTATAACCTTAGCTGCCAAGTCACTTGCATGATGAATTGTATTTAATTCCTGCCTGGCAAAATATGCTTTCTCTCTGAAGAGCATGGACTATTTCTTCTTGTTCTCTGGCAAATGAAATGGGAATAGGGGTATTTTTCCCCAACAAAAAAATGCTTTTGTGCTATGCACACCAGAAAATAGGTAACAGGAAGGAAGAGCATTCTAGAAAACACAGCTTACACTTAAATTTCTTGCCCTCCTTGTCTATTATTGACAATGGGAGCCTTACTGTCAATACCATCTCTAATAGTTTCCAAACATAACTCTGTGCAATATAAATCACAATGAAAAATAAATAATTTATTAAGCCATATTTGATGCCTTACATTTTCTACCTATCTCAGCCAAGAATGCCAGATTTATTTGCTTGGAATGCGAGAGCTCTAAAGCATCTATCAGTATCTTTCATTCATCCATCTATTTAATATTTATGTAAAGCCAACAGACAAGTTCATCTTCTGGCACAGGGGAAACTATCGTCACTATGCTGATAATACACAGTTACACATCTCCACAGCTTGAAATGTCTCTCTGTGCCTGGGAGAGGCTGTTAGACTCTGGATAGCAAAATTGGAATCTCAGACTTAATCCCTTCTCACACCTGGGATTATTGCACCTTGCCCTACACGAGACTATTCTTGAACACACGGAAAGTTATAGCTGGTCCACAGTGCAGTGGCCTACACAGTAAGGGTCTTGAGAAGGTCCAAGTTGCACACTTATTTCAGGAACTGGACTGATTACAGATGTGATCAAAGAGTAAGTTTTTATCTTTATGACTCAGGACATTTTAAGACTTCCTTCTCCAAGTAGAATCTGCCCATCGAGTTAGATCTAGCAGTGGATCTCCGTTTCTAGCAAACATCATCACTGGAGTCCCCAAGGGCAATTTTTTTTTTTCTGTAATGTCCTTTCACATGAAAAGAAGGACTAGGGGTGACATGATAGCACTGTTCTGATATCTCAGGGGCTGCTAGAAAGAAGATGGAATGAAGCTACTCTCCAAAGCACCTGAGGGTAGGACAAGAAGCAATGGGTGGAAACTAATCAAGGAAAGAAGCAACTTAGAACTAAGGAGAAATTTCTTGACATTTAGAACAATTAATCAGTGGAACAACTTGCCCCCAGAAGCTGTAAATGCTCCGATACTGGAAGTTTTTAAGAAGAGATTGGACAACCATTTGTCTAAAACGATATAGGGTTTCCTGCCTAAGCAGGGAGTTGGACTAGAAGACCTCCAAGGTTCCTTCCAACTTCTATGCTATGCTATGCTATGCTATGCTATGCTATGCTATGCTATGCTATGCTATGCTATGCTATGCTATGCTATGCTATGCTATGCTATCCCTGATGGATGTGGAGGAATTTGAAGTTTGTCAAATTGGGTGATTATGACACTGTATTGCTTTTTTCTGGTTTTATTTCCTGAAAAAGTATTTTAATCTGATTATTATAATAGGGTTTGTAAGCTGCTTAGAGTTATCTTTTGATTGGAGCAGCAAATAAGCTGTGATAACTAAGTAAACAGGCATAAATAAATCTTTTGGAAGCCGTTGTAACAGCTCTTTTTTACTGTGATCATTCCTTGAGATCTCTCAGCCATGGGCTTTCTGCACTATAGACAGTTATAGCATCTTTCCCCAGACTGTATCTTGCAGATAAAGCAGTTAAAACTTTCTCCCATAATTTTACAGGAACAAATTAAGATTATGTAAGTGTGTCCCCAGAGAGGAAATTGGACTTGTATCTCCCAGCAGATATCCTTCTAGGTAATTCTGTCAAAATTGCCTTCCATTAATGTCTCTGAGCCAGCTTATATATCACTCAGCCATCCAGCTGGAAAGTTAGAAATTCAGATTTCTGGTTTCTCGGTGCAAACAAAATGGAGAACTGCTCCATTTTCGTCAGCAAAATGAAATAATCTAACAGCTCATTTTCAAGAGCCTTTCCCATTTATTTTGGAGACACCACAGCTCTGTACAGATATTCTACTGGCATTAATCCATGGATGTCTTTATACATAATACTTAATATAGGATTTTAATAAAAACGCTGTTCAAGTTCATGGTGTGTTAAACCAGCCACGGTGGCCTGATTCTCATATTAACCTAAGACATCATGGAATATTTTATAAATTGCTTTAAGACCATCGTAAGCCAAAAACAACGCTCATTCCGGCTTAAGATTGATTTGGCAGACAAGGTCCATTCCCGAGCTTCACATATTTAATACTGGTGTCACACTATGTAGACAAGTAATTTGATACAATTCATTTTCACCAAATAGATCACTAATGTGCTAATTTTTGTGCCAATTCACAAAAATATATTGAGGGTCTGCTACAAAGAAGAAGAAATCAACTTATTTTCCAAAGCACCTGAGGGTAAAGCAAGAAGAAATGGTTGGAAACTAATCAAAGAGAGAAGCAACCTTGAATGAAGGAGAAGCTTCTTAACAGAACCAGTGGAACAATTTGCCTTCAGAAACTGTAGGTGCTTGATCACTGGAGATTTTTAAGAAAAGACTGGACAGTCACCTGCCTGAAATGGCATAGGGTTTCCTGCTTGAGCAGGAGGTTGGGCTAGAAGACCTCCAAAATCCCTTCCAGCTCTATTCATATTGATTGATTGATTGATTCCTTACAAAATGTATTAAAAGATTCTGTGCTGATTTATTCTTGAACATTCTTGCTATTCTTGTCAGAGGGAAATGCCACCTGTAAAACATCTTGTACAAATTTTCTTTATTTGCTGTTGACATTGTCATTTTATAATTTTGAGACCACACTTCTTACCATTTCTCTAGATCAATCCCATATCCAAAATTCTTCCCCCAAGCAATCATAGTTTCTTTAACTTGTTCTTCTTCTAGTTTAATTTCTAACAAATATCCATACAATTTTTTAATTACCTTTTCGTCAGTACCTGTCAAAATCTTATCTAAGTCAGTCAGTTTATCATAAAAACCTTCTGTTTTAGAGTCTTTATCATACCTTGAATTGCTCGAAATGAGTAGGAAACTAACAGCCCCTGGTTCCTCAACCTCTACTTCTTCCCCTCCAGCATCTGGAGGAGAGACAATGTTATGGCAAGAAAAAGAACAGGAGAAAGTGACCCTGCAGATGATTATGCAAGGAATTCAAAATATTCAAACAAGGACAGAGAATACTGAAAAGAGATCCTGTGCCATAATTTGGGGGGACGTGTATCTCAGGAAGTATTTGTGCATTATAAAATTTCATTTGCAGTAGTTAATATATCAATTCTTTTTGACATTTTTACTATGTAATAAAAATGGAAGTAACCGCAAATAATATAATAAACTGGAAAATAATTAAACAATACCATAAAAAGTAGGGGGAAATGGTATGGCTGATAAAAATGGGAAAGGCACGAATATTGGCAGAGAGGGGCAAAGTATAGAAAACTCGTGTTAGAAAAACTATGAAATGTTTGCAAATTCTCTCATCTATCCAATGCATAAAATAAAGGTATAGTGAACTTTGTTATTAATGAACTTCCATCACTTTTCATTGCTGGGTTATTCTTGGTATGCTAAGAATTGTAGTCCATCATCTGGAATGTGTCGGGTCTCCTTTCCTTAATGAGTCATATAGGAAAGATGATAAAAGATATCTTGCATTACTAACAGACCTATTAAAGACTGTAACATCTGATTGTGGTAAATATAAGCAACACAGGATTGGAAAGTAATACTTGTAAATATCTCTAGGATCTCAGAAACCATAAACAAGTATTTTTTTAAAGATAATATTCAAAGCAATACAATTGTGTTTCTCAACCTTGGCAACTTTAAGATCAGTGGGATTTTCCTCCCAGTATTCCCCAACCAGCATGGAATACTTTGTAAAGGAAGATAAAATATTTTAATGCAAAATATGAAAAACATGAATCACTGACTTCCGTCCCCAAAGCTGCAAACAATTATTGCAACGTTTAAACTAACTGACACTTGGAAATATTTACATTGTAAACATAAGAAAATATACTGTTTATTTTAGAACTTAAATTTTGCACTATTGTAAAATGAACGGTCACAGAGAGGTGATCAATCTATTCTCCAAAGCGCCTGAGGGCAGAACAAGAAGTAACAGACAGAAGCTTATCAAATAGTGATCCAACCTACAAATAAGAAGAAATTTCATGACAGAACAATTAGTGGAACAGCTTGCTTCCAGAAGTTGTGGGTACTTTTATCACTGCAGGTTTTCAATAAAAGATTGGACAGCAATTTGTCTGAAATGGTGTAGGGCAGGGCTGTCAAACTCCCGGCCTGCGGGTCAGATGCATCACACATTGGTCACGCACATGCCCAGTTTAATGAAGGGGGGGAAGTCCTGATACGTCACGTGATGCCATCGTGATGACATGAGTTTGACACCCCTGGTGTAGGGTTTCCTGTTTAAGCAAGGGATTGGACTAGAAGACTTCCAAAGCCCCCTTGGACTCTGTAATTCTGTAATTTTATTTAATCTTCCAATTTCTTTTTCTTGTATTTTACTCATAAATGAAAAATGATTAAAACAATTGTCTATGGATAAGTCAACAGTTCTCAACTTCAAATATTTCTTTTTAGACGTCCATTATATAAGTGTTTGAAGTTGAGACAGAAGCTCTCTCTTAAGTTATAAGTATATATACAATCTTACACTATATAGATGAGGAAAGTTTAAGAGAGGTAGAACAGATTCAGTCCCTATACAGTTCTGTCCCCAACGTTTTCCTGTCCCTCAGTGCTATCTTGTATTTGCTACCTATGGAAACGACCTTACTTCAGCCTATATAAGGCTGGTTCCAATTCACTCTGATTCATGATTCCATTAATCCTGACACAGAAACTTTCTAACTCTACTTTTATCAAAGAGATCACATGGGCAAGGAAACATGATAACAATAACAAGTCCAGAGCTGACAACGACAAATCCTTAATCACACAAATAATATATTTCTTAAAGGCTGAAATTAGAGCAATGCCTACCTTTCAAATCAACTACTATAGACTGTAAAATCATATCATTCAAGAAGTATTTGTAGCAATTCATTTATGCCTAAAACCAAGTTTCTGCTTCAGGAAACCTTTAATGCTTATGTGCCCAAGCATAAGCTTATGTGTGTAAAAGAAACACTTGTGACTGCTGTATGAAATAGGCAAGCAAGAAGGACAGGTCATTAGGAATTCAGCCACAGACTTTTTCTACAATTAATTTTTGTTCCATGGACCACATTTGAACTAAAAGGCAGTTCATCATTATAAACATAGTCCCTGAGCTGATGCAAACTCTAGTCTCTGTATCCCATTCCTCTCAATATCAATATCAATAGGAGAAAGATTGTGGCAATGCACGCACCTAACTTCAGCAATCCTGAAGCACAATCAAAAACCTCCGCCATATCATCCCTCTCCTCAGTGTTAACATCATAAAGATCAATCAAGAGTTTCCCTTCAGAGACCTCAGCTGTTCAATAGTATTTCAAGGGTTTTGGTTCATACGTAGGACTGAACAGCTGAACCTGCACCAAAGAAGTATTTTCAACAGAGCTTGTGTTACTACTTATATATGGGAGGAGAGAGGACACGATGTTGCAAGTACCTGAAAGCATATAAGAAAGGGAAAGTTCTTTAGATAAGAAAATACAACAAGGTCTTTAGCTTATTTTTCTTTTTAAAAAAGGTCTTTGAACAAGCTACTGAAGGAAACAAACATTTTGTATTTCTTTAGTACTTTTCATTTAATTTCAAATTATGTATAGTTAATCTTAGAAATCCACCTCCCCTCCGCACAAAACAGGAAAAGCAATAGCAGTACTAGCACAAGCATTATGTAAGCGGAGAGACAACTTTTAAAGAAAAAGATCTGATGTTAATGAAGTATAGTGCGAGCAAACATAAAAGTTGAGTCAGTTTCAAGACATGCATCTTAATAATGTGTGAGGTCAGGTTTTACTCTTTTTCAGATATGGTCATTTGCTTAATTCTGGCTAGGTTCTTCCTATAATATCTTAAATTATTTGCAGTTCATTTGCACAGATAGTAGATTTCTGTTCTCCATTGTTTCTGATAAGTTTTTATGCCCCCTCACTA
This sequence comes from Pseudonaja textilis, assembly GCF_049901715.1. Taxonomy (NCBI): domain Eukaryota; kingdom Metazoa; phylum Chordata; class Lepidosauria; order Squamata; family Elapidae; genus Pseudonaja; species Pseudonaja textilis. Next base: position 52,444,751 of record NC_141994.1, read on the forward strand.
TCTTCCTTCTATGTATTTAAAAAATCCCATGCTTAACCTTTTTTGTATACCTTTTGTTTCCCAAGCTTTACTTTTGCAGTTTATATTATTTAATAAAAAGATTCTGATATGCCTAGGCAAATGTCTCAAAAATTTACAATATTTTGTCATTTTACAGTACCAGAACTGAAATTATCGTTACTGACAAGGACATGTCGTTCTAAAGTGTCCATCGTTGCCAGCTAAATTCAAATTGTTTTAAAGTGAATCTTAGTTTTCAAAATAGCGAAGAACGAGATATAAAAGTGCAGAGATCTAAAAACCACAGCTTTAATGTGTTTCAATATCGGAATTAAATGCTGGTGTTTGATACTTGATAAAGGGATACCTTAAGTGATGTAATGAAAAGATTAAACATGACAGTATATCACCAATCAGAACAGAAGCTTAGTTTCCTGGCACTGATTACTGACAAGGTAAGGTCAATAGTAATTTGTTATAACTATTGCAATATTTTACTACCATCCATTGAACGCAAGCTCTTTGCTCATAAGTATAAATTCTGCACAAAAATCATTTGTGTTACTGTCAACATTGATCATAATCAGTGTGAAACTACTGGGAAAAAAAAATATCAGCATGTACAGATTTCCAATAAAGCAAGGTAGTTGATTAATCAAACAGGCACCTCAAGATCATTATAGTGAGGAATCACAATTGCCTTTGATGGGTTTGTATTTTTCATGCCATTCCTTATATATATTATTAAAAAAAATTCTAATTGCCACATAACGCAGAAAATAAAACTAACTTTTCTCTGGGTTACTACATAGTTTTGTACATGATTCTGCTTTGGTGTGGGAGAAGAAAGATTTTTAAAATGTGATGGTACTATTGAATTCTGAAATCCATTCTGGCCAAAAAATATAGAAACCAAAGTCCAACGCATCTGAAGGGCACAAAATGTGAAAGATTGTAAAAGTATGATCTCTTATTTCACTGCTTTCACAGACAGAAATTGCTGGTGGTCATTTAGTCATCTTAGTTTTCTGTTTGAATCCTAACAGGGAAGAATTGTAGGGTCTGGCAGTTTAACAAGGACAATCCTAAATCTCAGAACAAAATGTTTGAACATCATTGTTCTTGGCATGAATTCAGAACTAAATATATTATTGTTTTCCATGATAAACGACTTGGAAGACATGGCAAAAAAATCCCATTTACTAGGTGCTTATTTAATGTTGGCATACCTACCCTATTAACTATAAAAACAAAACATAAAAGCATCCTCGGTAGGTTTGAGAAACTGCATAGGCTAAACATATTTGTGTTCCCCCTGTTCTGCAAAGCCAAATCCATGTATTTGAAGATGCAGTTGAACCCTCCTGAAACTAACTAACTAGCGAAGTGCAGCTTATGCCATGGGGGGAAAAAAGGATCTTTGAATCACAGAAGTGCCTCCCTGGGGAGGTGGGGGGTCTTTTCTTTGGGAGATGGCTGCAATTTATACTTTGTGGTAGCTTCTTACAGAATAACTTTGGTTCTTCTAAGAGTGATACCATTTTAAAGACTTTTAAACAACCACCGGGTTAATTTTAGTCATCTAGATGCAAAAACCAAAAATCACCAAGTAATCCAAATAATCCAAGGCTGTTTCTTTCTGCTTCTTTTTTCCACTTTCTCTTCCTGGGGTTCTATTATTTTGTTACCAAGTTTCAATTAAGATGTATCTTTGAGGAATCATTTTGAAATTTCACTGTAAGTTCTTTTTAGTTACAGTTCCATTCCTTAGTTCCAGGCAGTCTCCTCCATTTTTCCAGATCCTGCCCTTTTATTCTTTTTTTTCTCCTTTCCTGCTTTTAAAAACTTTTAAATATCCAGAAATCTTTATTATCCCTTTGACTTTTATTTTCAGCTTAGATGCCTATTAATGTCAAAGTGGACTTTTTTCCAATTTTTGCTTAAGTCTCTTAGCTGTCAGTATAAAGAAGGGAAGAAAAAAAAAAAGCCTAATCCTTTCCCTTCTCTCTCTCCTTCGCAGCTTCAAAATCTTCTTTGGGAATTTATTAAATTTAAATTCCAGGGTACCTTATTTGTTGCTTTTGCTGTTTGACCCGGTCAACTAAAACTTTCTCTTCTTATCTTCTTCCTGCACATTCTTTTCCGGTTGAGTTCTTCTTTGTGGTGGCCATTTCTGACTACCGCTTCAACCGCCTTCAGGAGAGGGAGTAAGGGCCAGCTGGGGAGGAGAGATGTGGCTCTCCTCAACCCTGCAGGCAGTCTCCCCCTTCTTCACCACCTCTACGGGGTGGCTTAGCCCCAAAACCAGCTGGCTCGGGGCACTCCAGCGGCGAGCATGGATCAAAGCCTCGCAAAGACGAGGTTTTGGTCTGTCGCCGAAGAAGCTCAAACCGGAAGCCCAGCTCCTTACAGAATAACTTTGGAAGGGGCTTTGGAGGTTTTCTTGTCCAACCCCCTACTCAGGCAGGAAATACTATACTCATGAGGCAAACCTATTGCACGGGTACCACAGGTGACACACAGAGCCATTTGTGCAGACACGCGAGCCCCAACCAAACTTACCTGCACTGCGCGTGCATGCACCTTCCCTTTTTTGCTCTCACAGGGGCTCGGGGCAAGCCTCTGTAGCTTTTGGAGGCTGAAAAATGGGTTTTTCGGCCTCTAAAGGCTGCAGAGGCTTCCTTCTGGCTCCCTCCTTTCTGTTATTTCCAGAAAACCCCTTTTTCAGCCTCCCAAGGCTGCAGAGGAGGGCAAAAAAGGCCAAAATCAGCTGGGAAGCGCGAGCATGCACAGTGCACATAAGGAGGTGGGGCGTTGTACCCGCATGCACAGGGGGGGGCACATTGCATTGTGGGTGCTGGCAAGCATGCGCTATCATGCACGCACGCACTTTCAGCACACCACAACAAAAAGTTTCGCCATCACTGTCCTATACCATTTCAGAAAAATGGATGAAGCCTACTTGAATGGAAAAGTTTCAACTAACCTCCTCCTCCCCCTTCCCCTATGATTTTTTTCAAGAATATGTTCAACTCAATATAACATATAATGTGTTTTATCACATGTGGTTACTTTCAGCCTAAAATTTGGGTGACGCAACCACTGATTATGAACACTTGGCCAGAAACTCCTGTTGTGCTCTCCAGATGTTCTAATCCAACATATCTGGAGAGCTGCAGCAGCTTGAAGAAGATTTTTTTTTATTCTATTCATTTGTATAATTTTGATTACTCTAATAAGGCTCATGTGGGAAATCAGCTTGATGTAAAATTCTTATAGAATTTCAATGCAGAAATGGCCTTTGAAGGTTGTGTGTTTCCTCTCAATGACAGGCAGCTGTGATCACATCCAAAGATTTGATAACAGTTCAGACAGAATTTTAATGGGTATTTGGTATTACATTGGCTACAGCCCAAATACTGCCTTTAGATGCCTCAGACTTGTATATTCATAACATCCACATTATCTCTTCTTCCCATGTTGCATTCTCAGAATCTTTCTGTAAGATCTCATGATAACTGTATAATCAAAAACACCCTCCAGCTTTGGGGAAAATAGCAAAGTGCCATTGCTTTATAAACCTAAACACCCATATCCAAGTCTTGCCCAATGACCTTGATTTTACCATAATACCCTTGGTTAAATGAGTGACAAGTAGTATTTGTTATACTGATACATACCCAGATAGATTTTTAACAAGTTTTTTTAAAAATTAATATGCCTATTACCAACTTATTTGAAAGTATAAGGTTATTGTTAGCTATTTGGAGAAAAAAGATGTATAGCACCTAGGCTTATATACTGCTTCACAGTGCTTTACAGCCCTCTCTAAGTGGTTTACAGAGTCAGCATATTGCCCCCAACAATCTGAGTCCTCATTTTACTGACCTCGGAAGGATGGAAAGCTGAGTCAACCTTGAGCCTCTCAGAATCAAACTCCTGGAGTGAGCAGTGAGTTAGCCTGCAGTACCGCATTCTAACCACAGCATCACCACGTCTCTGTATAGAGTTTCTCTGTATAGTGTTCTCTATATAATGTTTCTAGCAGTGGTGGTATTCTACTGGTTCAGCCCAGTTCTGCCGAGCCGGTAGCACCGATGAACAGTGGAGACCAAACTCAGTTCTCTCCTATGCTCTGCTTTTGCACCCACCCCCCACCCTGGGTCCCATACTAACCTTTATGTCCTGCTTTTGAAGAGTAGCTGCTTTGCACGGCACAGCAGATTGCTGCATGGCAGCTGCTGAAGCGACAGGGAGAGTGCAGGATTGCAGGAGGTGAGTCAAAATGCCTCTATGCCTGCACAAAGTGCATGTGCATATGCAAAGTGCAGCCATTAAGCCATGCCCGCCAAACTGGTGGTAAAATTTTTTGAAATGCACCACTGATTTCTAGTAACAGAAACTGTGCACTTTCAAATTCCAATTGTAGAAATTATGAGAAGGATGCTAATATCTCAAAATCAGCAGTGGACTTCCAATGGCATCTGGCTAACAAGTAGTGGATAGAATGCCGGAATAGATGGGTCCCTGGTATGATCTCACTTCTTACATTCATCTCCTCTTGGACCCTGGCTTTTATTTACTATTGCCCCCTGAGATGAAATGCATTTTCTCATTTTGAAAAATGGACTTTAGCTTCACAGATATACCCAATTCGAAGTATTTGAATATTCCAGTGTTAAAACATAAAGGAAGGGCAAGACTTCCATATTCCATTTGCTGAAGAATGCTAGAAGAAAAGTGATGCAGAACCTGCTGTTCCTTTTAACTCTCTTGAGTATCTAAGCACTCCAGAACGAATTGACTGCAAGATTATTTTATCTTTCGATCAAGGCATAATACGGGTTGCAATCTGCATAACAGAAAAAGTCTTGTCCTGAAAAAAATAATCCATTTCCATTAGAGAAATTTGTGCAGTTTTTGACTGCCTTCCTAAAATGCTATTGTTGGCTCAAATTAATTACTTTATTTTAGTAAATAGCTTGGAAATGTGGTGACCATTTCATGTGATTGGTAAATCCCTTACAAATACCGTAACAGTCACTGATTCTGCCATTTGACCTCAATAATGCAGTTGTGTATTCAATAGTGCTCAAATAGCTCTCACAGATACATTTTGGGACTGCTTTTTTCTTCTGTCTTTAAAACCATGATATAGCAACAGCCAACTATTTATGCCCTATTGTCGAAAAAAACTGCATGATTGTGTTGGTGTAATCACCAGAAATTGGGCTCATCTGGAGGGTATGTTGAAACTTATTAAGACAATAACATAACCTTTCCTAATCAGGTTTTGTCTGTATGGATTGAACTTCAACTCCCAGTAACCCTAGCCAACATGGTTGAAGATTATAATGATAGAAGTCCACCATATCAGGTGATCATCAGATGGGGGTAGGTAGATGTATGAGCAGAATGCTTTAAAATCTGATTCGTATTGATTTTCCCATTGTAAGTATTTGTTAGATTCAAAGAAAGATGAATGTTCATATTTTCTCTCTGTGCTGCTACCTATCGTTTAGAAAAGTGTAAATGTCAAGCAGAATATCTTGCCTACTTTCATTATATTCATCTGCATTATATAACATTCATTCAAACAACATTGGCAGCATCAGTGGGACTGTATTGCTAAAAATGGATGTGAGTGAATAATGGGAAATACCAGACAGAAGGAAACAAACCCGTATGTCCATGTGTGTATATGTTTATTTCTTGAGAGGAAACTTTTTTTCTTTTTAAGAAAGATGCATCTTACATTGTTTATTTACAATCCTTCCTGGTTAAATGTGAAACAAAAGACATTTCATCTTTAGATAATTGGACTAAACTCCTATTCTCAAGATCATAATCATGTGAATCAGGGATAACAGGACATGTGAATTAGCACATTCATTTCTTTCATTTGTACCGTAGTTTGCTTTTCCTTTTGAACAGACTGTCAAGTGCAAATAATCAGAAGCATTCGTTGAGTTCAAAACCCAAAAGGGTTTATTATTACAACCTCTAATGCAAACATCTAGTCAACTAATGGTCAAAGGTAAATTGACTCTAGATAAGGGCAAAAGGAATTCATGTGCTTAGATCTTTTGTGTCAATGCAATGACTCTAAACTGATGACACATTTAACCCTGCCTTATAGTTCAGCCTCTTCTTCTCTTGTGTGTGCATATATAAAATTGCTTTTTGTTTAAATAAAGATAGAGCAATTCTGCACGGAATCCCGTCTTATCCACTGCAGGATTTTAAAGCTCCTTCATGAGCATCCTCAAGGCTTGCAAGAACTGGTTCCCAGACTGATAAAAATTCAAAAGACTATTTATTATTAAACAGCCAGCTGCAAGCCTCTCCTTTAAAGGTGAAAGACCTCCACAACAGATCATAGGCAGATGGAAATAAAGTGAGGCAATCTCTGCCCTGATGTACACAGGAATGAACTGATTGAACAATGGAATGTATTTTAGTCCCTTGTAGCTCCATCCGCTGATCTCAATAAATCTAGCTACAAAGAACTCAGTGAGTATTGTGACTGGCAAACAATCACTTGCAGTTTCAGGCAGCTGTCAAAAGATCCTGACACTGCTGCTGTTTGGGTGAGAAGGGAGAGGGCAGGAAGGCTCCCTAGTTCATCAACCAAGGGGCAGAACAATCAGCACTTCAGACAAATCCTTATCTCCATGCATATCCTCATTTCTTTACTGTGTTTGCTTCACCAAAAGGGGGGAATAATTATGGAGAAGCAACAATGCTGCTCTTTTGATTACTCGCTACCATTCATCCAGCAACTGTTCAAAGTCATGATGGCACTGAATAAGGGCTACCTGTACTTGATGTGTAATCAATTTATTGTTATGTTGAACTTAGTCAACTGTGGCTCACTCATTCATTCATTTCAATTTATATGGTCACCCATCTCAAGCTCATAAGTTTGGGAGGCTAACAATAGTTTTAAACCCAATAAAACACATAACAATAAATGTAATGTACGCCTGATCAGCAGCCAACATAATCAGATCAACATAGTAATTGCACAGGTTCTGCTATATGTCTGGATCCTCAAGCTTGATTACACAACCATGTCTTGAAGGCCTTACAAAAGGCCATTAGGACTGAGGCCAATCTAATCTCCAGGGGAGGAAATGATGTTCCAAAAGGGAGTGCCACAACAGAAAAGGATCTTGCTTGATGGATCTCCCAAACAAATGGGACCTAGAGTATGCCCTTCTGGACAGACCTAATGGCACGGGTAGTCATAATTGGGAAGATGTGATCCTTTAAATAACCTTGAAAGGTGTTACAGTATTGGTAACTACCAGAACCTTGATTTGAACCTCAGAAGCATAAAGTAACCAATGGCGCTTATAGATTTTGTATTTTAATGTGTAAGTATTGAGTATCACACATAATTGCCTGGGCTGCTGTGCTGCATACTATACCAGCTGCAGCTTCTGAATACTGTTTTAAGGATAACTCCATGTAAAATACATTGCAGTAGTTCATTTGAAGGTGAGCAAGGTGTCTTCATAAATCAATGTTTACCGAACTATATATTCTTAATACTAGTTTTAGTCCTGTACTTACAATGTCAAGATGTCCTACTGCATACATAGCCTTTTAGATCTCTTTCACCTGGCTAAATTTAAGTACAGGTAGACCTTGACTTACAGCCATTCACGTAGTGACCATTCAAACTTACAACAGCACTGAAAAAGTGCCTTACGATCATTTTTCACACTTACGACCATTGCAGCATCCCTATAAGTCATGTGATCAAAATTCAGATGTTTGGCAACTGATTCATATTTATGACAGTTGTAATGTCCCAGTGTCATGTGATCACCTTTTGCGATCTTCTGACAAGGTGTCATTGGGGAAGCCAGATTCAGTCAACAGCTGTGTTACTAATTGAATAGCTGCAAGTGATTCACTTAATATCTGTGGTGAGAATGGTCGTAAAATGGGGCAAAATTGACTTAACAAATGTCTCACTTAGCAACAAACATTTCGGGCTCAATTGCAGTTGTAAGTTGAGGACTACCTACAGTCCCATTGTAATTTTCCTCTTTTTCTACAAACATATGAAAACTACACAGGAGAAATAATAATGTTAATGAGTATATCTACAGAAACTCAAAGGGAGGGGAGGGGAAGCCACAGCCAGGATAATAATATAAGTATTTAATGTCTGTGTGCTCTTTTTCAAAAGTCCAAAGCATTCTACAATCATTATAAAATTTCAATCCCCATAAGATCCTGGTTAACATTATCATTCACCATATTTTACTAGAATATTAATTATAGGAAAAGTACCTGATAAGGGCTTATTCTGATTCAGTATTTGAGCACTAAACCTAAAGAAAAGAAGAAATGTTATGGCATGGTCTTGAGGTGAAGCACCTTGCTAGGGTAATCTGACCAATACCTTGCTTTCAAGTAGCTTAAATGCACCTGCAGTGTTGCTTACTCTGAAAAAGGTTCCACTTTTAATTTCAGAAAACCTTGAGGCAAGGTTTTCACCCAAATACTTCTGGAGATAATTACATTACAAAGCAGACTTGGTGGAAAGCAATTCACTATGTCATTTAATTATTTATAGACATATGCTTAAAGTTTACAGAGCTGGACCATCATAAATCCTAGTTTACTACAATGTTTTTAGGAGCACGTTCAAAACCTACTGTGAATTCATATGAATTCAGCGAACAGTGCAAGGTGCAGAGAACTTTCCCATTAACAGAGGATATTTGCAAGCATTAGCACAAGTGAAGAAAATAGCATTCAGAAAAAGACATGGAGCCATTCTGTAAAACTGCATCAGCCTGAGCTGAACATAAATAATATCAAAACAAAATACAGGCATACAGTATATGAACCATATAGAAAAGAAACCTTGGAACGTTAGAAAAAAGGGGATCTTTGGGAACAATTCTCAACACTGGAACCTAGAAAAATTGTAACACAAGCTCCTAAACAATGAAAGACAGAACCAGTAATAAGGATAAAATATTAGTCAAATTTTTCCCATTTGGGTATATTCAGTTGCTAGACTCCTGCTGAATTCATTTTCATTCATATTGATTTATGACATCTCATGATGGCTATATGCCACTAGTCTTGGCCATTAATTTAGACTTGATGTATTCATTGTTTTCTTATTATTCTATTTGCAAATGCACCATTGTATACAGAGCACTTTAATATTGCATGTTGCTAGATGCAGGAACTGGTAAATATATAAAGTAAAATAGTAAAAATATAATATCCAGCTTTCTAACATAATTGCTAATGCAAGGAGACAAGGAAAGAATTTCCATGTGATATTATTCATCATCCGATTCAAATGTCTGTTACTTCATAAACTCAAACTCAGAGGTCATTTTTGTTTTTGTTTTTAAAAATTACTTTAAATTGATGGGGTTATGAATGAAAATAACTGGATCAATTCTGTATCTTCTCTCGCTCGCTCGCTCTCCCCCTCCCTCCTCTGTGTGTGTGTGAGAGAGAAAGAGAGAGACAGACAGACAGACTAGAAGAGGATCTGTTTAGATACAGGAAAAAAGGCTAAAACCAATGTAGTGAATGAAAAGAAAGGAAACATAACAAAATTATTTGTCTGCATCCATGTTTTTATTCAAAAAGAAATTTTTCATAAACAATAATTTCTTAATTTTTGCTTTACTTTCACAATCTCCACCTATGGTTTCCAGTAGGATGCACATAGAACAGGGCACTAAACTAACGATAATGGCAAGGGATAATGAGAGAATACATGTGAAAGACTCCAAGAAACATGTCTGGTTTCGACCTGAGGACCTTGCTTTCAAATTCTGACTAAATAATTTAGTACTTAACTTGGCTGTGGTAAACCTCTATCACCTCACTTAAAACTCTTCATGCATAAAATGCAAATACAAACAGATGCGTTAATTGGAAAATAGATAAGTAGCTCATAAAACTCTGGTGGTTTAGGTGCTGCACTGCTTATCATGTGGAGTTTTGTATGTTTGTTTTATATTAAATTGAGATAAAGATGTTTTCATGGTAGACTATCATGATTTCTTGGTTATAGTCAGGAAAAATCAAAGTTCAAAAGTTCATAACTGCCTGTTTGATAGAGCTTTTCACAACATAGTTGTTCAGAAGTGACACAGACATTCTTATACAAATAAGCTGATTGGTGATAATTATATATAAATCATAAGAATCAGAGTTCATAAAACAATGCAATTTATATATTAGTTACTTGTTATATTAATTTTTTGAAACTAGCATTAAAAGTTATTCAAAGACCCAGCTTTGACATAAGTATGAAGATTTGCAGTAGGTTGACGCTACACAATGCTACAACAGTTGCATGAAAAATAATATCTTCACCTTTATAACTTTAGTTTAAATAGAGATGTTTTAGTGAATGAAACAAAAATAATCCATGAGATCAGCTGTTTTGTTGATTTTGCTTCTCTGCACAATCACCACCATTCACTGTATACTTCTGACCACAATGGACAACTACTTGAAGACATCACAAATGAACTCCATGTTTAGGTCCTGACAGTCCTTTCCACTTCTTTATTTATTTATTTTTTATTTATTTGGTTTGTCAATTGCTTACAAGATAATAGGTATAAGTAAAAACATAGCTATGAATACATGGATACATATAAGAAAAATAAAAAATAAAAGAAACAATAGGACAGGGACAGTAGGCACGTTGGTGGGCTTATGCACGCCCCCTACAGACCTCTTAGGAAAGGGGTGAGGTCAATAGTAGACAGTCTAAGGTTAAAGTTTTTGGGGTTTGGGGGAAGAAACCACAGAGTCAGGTAGAGTATTCCAGACATTGACCACTCTGTTGCTGAAGTCGTATTTCCTGCAATCAAGTTTGGTGCGGTTTATCTTTAGTATGTATCTATTTAGTCCTCTTGTACTGATATGGTTGAAACTGAAGTATTGACAGGTAGGACATTGCAATGTATGATTTTATATACTATACTTAGATCGGACCAAAGGTGACGTAGTTCTAGGTTTTCTAGGTCTAGAATTTCAAGTCTGGTGGCATAAGGTATTCTGCAATGAGTAGAGGAGTAGAGAACTCTTGTGAAATATTTCTGGACTTTCTCAACTGTGTTAATATCAGATACGTAAAGTGGGTTCCAGACTGATGAGCTGTATTTGAGTATTGGTCTAGCAAATGTTTTTATGCTCTAGTTTAGGGGTCGCCAACCTTTTGGACCTCAGGGACCACCAAACTCATAATTTTACATCGCAGGGACTACTAACCAGATCTGTGGGCATGGCCTAATTTGTGGGTGTGGCTTGGAGGTCATGTGACTGGCTGGGCATGGCTTGTATATAAATATTATAAATATTGATTTTTTAATAAAAAATAGCAACTTTTAGCCAAAATCAGGCAAAACAGGCAAGCAAATTGAGTTGCTCACAGAATCACAGATTCATTCAAAGATCTATCTATCTCCCATTGGCTAGCTCAGTCTGTCACATAAAATTTGCTTGCAAGCAAACCTTCAGTCCTAAGGGAGGTTCGGCTGTGCTGAGCCGAAGATCTAAAGACTAGCTAGAAAGCAAGAAATCCAACCATTTCCTGCTTCCTAGCTAATCTAAATCTCCCAGCACAGCAGAACAGATGATGGTCGAAAAAAGGAAAAATAGCAATTTAGCAGGCAAGTTTACCGAGTAAGGAGTGAGTGGGCGGGGAGGGTTCCCGCGGGCCATGTGGGTGGTGCAGCCTTGTGTTTCTGCACAGCCTGGATTAATTGCTTTGTGGGGGTGCTCTGAGGGTGAGATTTCTCTGCAGCCCACCAAAAGTTTCTCATGGCCCACCAGTTGGTGACCGCTGCTCTAGTTAGTAGTGTAATATTACCAGAGAAAAAGCTATGTAAGATTAGGTTAACAACTCTTAGTGCCTTTTTGGCTATGTAGTTACAGTGGGCTCTAGCACTTAGATCATTAGAGATGAGTACTCCAAGGTCCTTGACAGAGTTTGGATTATCAACAAGGTCTTGACTATTCAGCCTGTATTTTATTTTCTGATTATTATTTTTTTTTGCCAATATGTAAAACAGAGCATTTATTTTTTGAGATTTGAAGCTGCCATTTGTTTGACCATTCTGATACATAGTCAAGGTCTTTTTGAAGGGTAGCAGTATTGTCTGTGGTGTTGAATAGTTTTACATTGTCAGCGAAGAGAATGCAGTTGCTCTTAATATGATCACAGAGGTCATTTATGTAGAGTATGAACAGAGTTGGTCCTAGAACACTGCCTTGGGAGACACCACCGTTGACAGGTACAGAATTTGATAGGACGCTCCCAGTTCTGACGATTTCTTGTCTGTTTGACAGGAATGCTTCTATCCGGTTATGCAGGTGTCCAGAGATACCATAAGATTTGAGTCAAAGCAATGCCTTCAATTTTGGGGAAAGGTAGGATCAAGTCTGGACTGTATGTTGGATGAGGGAAACCTGTGAGATCCAACTTTGCAATTATCTTTTGATTAGTTCATAAGAGGCATTATTGTTTTGCAGCAAATTTTCTTCTTGTGCTTCTGAATTCTGCTTAATCGCAGTTTCAAAGTATTGAGTCAAGCAATGTACGTACAGTAGTGTTCTAAGTTGGTATCATGCAAGGTTCAAAAGAATCCATGTAAATAATATCTTCATCCCGGGAAACATTAACCATGAGTTCTCCCACAAATCCTTAGTTTGGATTCCTCACCCACCTACAGGTGAAACCTTGTGATGATATTCTGTGCTCTAATATTTGGTTTCTGGGTTATAATTATGTGTCCATATTACATTGACTGTCATGATGCTGTAAAAAATTATTCCTTCATTCTTGTAGCATGGCAAATTCCAGCTTCTAAAGTTTTCATCTCTGCTTCCCAAACGCAAAGCTTTCAACTTGCACAAACCTTTGGATATTGAAGAACATTAATAATACGATCCACATGTTCTGGTGGAATGCCAGGCTTTACATTAACTTCCCTTTGACTGCTCCATTGATTGTCTTTAATCAGTTCATCAATCCTTCTAATGTAAAACACATCAGTTGCTGTCAGAGCTTATTTACTTATTTACTTTGTTCTTAGACATTTGTTCTTAGATATTTTCTTCTGTTGGAACTTCGTTCTTAATCACATAAATAAGCACTTCCTATTTTACCATCTTGACATTTTTTGGCACAGTGATGAACAGTATTCACTGTTAGCACTGTCATAACCATAAACAAGTGGCTCTTGATAGTGAATTTCAATTAAAGGGACTCCTTTGGCAGCTAAAGGTTCAATCTTGGTGCATTACTTAAACAGCATTGATGAGTATCACTAAAGACTTCTTTTTCATTAATAGCAACACAACACTTTCTCACAGAAACTTCCTACCAACTAAACTTAAAAAACTGATGCTAAAGAACACGTTAGAGCATCATTCTCTTCTCCCTATATACCAATGACTGCATCTCAAATGATCCATCTGTTAAAATACTGAAGTTTGCTGATGACACAACAGTGATTTGTCTGATCCGAGACGATGAATCTGCATACAGACATGAGGTTATACAACTTGCTTTATGGTGTGACCGGAACAATCTGGAACTGAACACACTCAAACCATAGAAATGGTGGTAGACTTTAGAAGAAACCCTCCCATACTGCCACCTCCTATACTACCAATACTAGACAACACAGTATCAACAGTAGAAACCTTCAAATTTCTAGGTTCTACTATATCACATGACCTAAAATGGACACCTAACATCAAAAACATCATCAAAAAAGCACAACAAAGAATGTTCTTTCTGTGCCAACTCAAAAAGCTCAAACTGCCCAAGGAGCTGCTGATACAGTTCTACAGAGGAATTACTGATTTTCCATAGAGCTGTCTCGAGTGTCCAGGTTGGGAGGAGCTCCAGTCTCGGCTCTTCCAGGCTGAGCTTGAAATTGAGGAACGCCCCTCACCGTCACGTGGTCCTCGGCGCTCCCAGTTTTTTGCTCAGCCTCGTGGCTAACAGGCTGTTTTTCCCTTGCTCCGGCCGTTCAGCATTCTAGGCCTCTCCTTCTCATCGCTTTCTACTGGATCACCGGCAGGCAGCGCAGGACTTCAGGTTTGAACTCCCCAGGGAGTGTTTTTAACTCCGAACTGTTTCCTTAGGGGAGAAAGCAGGCGCCGAGCGCTGCCCCCCACCGCTTCGTTTGCCGCCTAATCGCTCCCCGCGAGGCCGCTCGTTCCTGCCTGCCTCTCGCTTTAGCCGCCGTTCCCCCGCGAACGCCTTCTAGCCCAGGTACGCTTCCTGGTTCTCCCAAAGGCTCTAATCTTCCCTGGGAGTTTACCGCCGCTGGGGCTGCCTCCGTTACTTGCGGCCTCCATCTCGGGCCCCCTGTGGCGTCCGCCATCTTGGGTGTGCCCTGGAGCGGCCGCCATCTTGGGTGTGCCCTGGAGCGGCCGCCATCTTGGGTGTGCCCTGGACGGCCGCCATCTTGGGTGTGTCCTGGACCGGCCGCCATCTTGGGTGTGCCCTGGAGTGGCCGCCATCTTGGGTGTGCCCTGGGCGGCCGCCATCTTGGGTGTGCCTGGAGCGGCCGCCATCTTGGGTGTGCCCTGGAACGGCCGCCATCTTGGGAGTGGCCGCATGGCCGTCTGCCATTACTAGAGGCCTTTTACAGGCCGCAGCCTTAACTGACTATTAGGCAGCCTGGGATTCCCTCGTCTCAGCCTCCTGCAGAAATAGGGTCTGTTGGCCCTGCAGCCTTTTTTCCCCAGCAGGCGAAGTAGCAGCTCTGCCCCCCACCCCTTCCCCGGTCCGTCCGGCAGGGGTAGCTGCCTGGCGTTCACCTTTCTGGCTGATTGGTCTCTGGGCTAGGCCCTGGTTCGTACCAAACCTCTATTTTAAACAGAAAAAAATTTTTGACTAAAAGGGGGCGGAACGTGCGTTGGGATTCCCGGCCTCCCGTAGAGGCCGCATCCAGACCTGGTTTCAGCTTACATTATTCCCTTCTGCCTGCGGCCTCAGGGTCATTGGTTTTTTTTTTTTTTTTTTTCAGAGGCCTACCAGTAGGCCGCATTGTTTTCCTGACTCCTGGGCAGATCCTGGGACTGCTCAAATACCTTGCAATCCTGCCTAAGTCTCCCCAACTAAGGAGTTAGTTGCTTGCCATGTCCCTTCCCGGTTCGCCCGGCAGGGACAGCTTAGCGTTTATTCTGGCCGATTGTCCCCGGGCTAGGCCCTACTTCCCAACACGTTACAGAACAATTCTGTGGCCTTGACAAAAAGGGGGTGCAACACGAGCACTGGGAGTTCCAGCCTCTGCTTTGGCTGTACCCAGATCCGTTAACCGCCTCGCATTAACCAAAAAAATTTTTCCTTTTTTTCTCTCCTCTCCAGATGGCAGACGACAATACCTCTCGTGGCACTTCTCTGAAGGCCAAGGCCAAATCCCACCACCTGCGCAAACAGGCACAGGAACCATCCAAAGCTTCCCAAAGGGATGCCCTCAGGCGACACAGGGCCCTCGAAAGGAAATTGACAGACGCTCTCAGGAGTCAAGCTCTGTGCCCGGGACCCTTCCGTCCATCAACCTCCACCCATCCTCCTCTCCCCTCCCCTCCTGCTTCTGCTTCTCCCCCACAGCCTGGACAGGCCCCTGAGGTCACCTTGCCCACCACTGCTGTAGAACTGCGCCCGGAGGAGTCTCTCCCCATGGCGGAAATACCCAAAACCTAATGCAGGCTATGGAGCTGGCCATCCGGCAAAGGGTAGCACAACAGATGCAGCAGCTGGCCGGCCTGGCTCCTCGGCCCGCTGGCCCCCGAGGCCCTAGGATCAGCGGCCTCGCATGGTCAAGCAACTCCCAAGAGGACTTAACCTTACCTTTGGAGTTGGAGGGAATGGAGGCCCAAGAACCCGGGACCCTTCCTCTTTGGGGACGAGCAGGACCTTGACATGAGGTCCTCATAGGCAGTGAACTCTTTTCGGGTACAGGTCCCCTAGAAGGGGACATGTCGGAGGACGAGGGCCTCCCTCCAGGTCAGCCCGTTTCTAGGGCTCTTTAAACCACACCTATTTAGGTCCCTCCTGTTCAAAGCCAGGACCACCTCGGGCCTGAACCCCTCCCCCACCCAACCCGGCGGCGGCAGGGGTTCCTCCCGACTCTCTCTTCTCTCAGCCCGTGGCGGAAACTGAGGTGATCCCTGTCCCGCCCATATTCTCAGACATGGTTTCTAGGCAGCTGGCCTCCTCGGGGCCCCCTCCCCCAACGCCCAGGACAAGCGGTTTTTAACCTGGAACCGCAGTTCTCCACCTTGCTCGATCCTCCCCGTGGACGAGCCCGTGGTAGGCCTGGTTTCCCGCTCTACTCCCAGCGACTCACTCGATGCTCTCCAGCCCGAGGACAAGCGAGCTGAACTGGCCCTGTGCCGCGCTCACCTCTCTGACGCTTGGGCAGTCAGGGCTTCCACTGCCACATCGCTTTTCACCAGGTCTTCCATCAAGTGGCTCCAGCAGCTCAAGCAGCATGTCCCCACAGCCAATCTCAGGGCTCACCAGGACATTGCCAAGATCCTGGCCGCGGCCGAGTTTCTGCAGACGCCACCTTCCAGGCGGCAAAGTTCTCCACCAGGGCCATTTCGTCCCAGGTTACCGCCCGCCGTCTACTCTGGCTCCGCCACTGGCAAGCGGACGTTAAAAACAAGACTAAGCTAGCAACAGCCCCCATCTCTGGGGGAAGTTATTTGGACCGGTTCTCGACCCATTCCTGGCCGAGACCCGGAACAAGCGCAAGTACCTCCCTTCCCTCTCTAGGAGGTCCGACTTCAGAGGCTCCCCCCTCTCCTCGCCAGGGTTCTTCTCATTCCTCCTCCTTTGCCAGATACTACTGATCCTCTCCCTATAGATCTCCCTACCGAGCGGAGCCGGATGGGTCCGGAGGTAATCCTTCCAGGAAGCCCTCCGGGATCCGGGAGAGGTTCGCTCCGCCGTTCTCGATAATGCAGTCGCCCTCAGGCGCTTGTCCTTTAAAAAAAAAAAAAAGAGGAAGGAGTGCGAGAAGGCCTACCTCTACTCCGATCTTTAACCCCTGCTTGCAACAGGCTCCCTACCCCAGGAGCACTCTTGTCCTCCTCACCCTGCCCTGCGCCTGGTCGGCAACACATCTACCCCATTCAATGCTAGCCGGGGTCCTTCTTGCGCTCCCGGCCTCACACAGATCTCTGCACCTCCTCCTTCTCTCTGTCCCAGAGTTCTCCCAGGGAATTCCCACACGAGTCGGTCTTCCCAGTTTCTTGAATCCCGGTCCCAGTGCACACCTGTTGGCCTCTTTGGCGGGACTGCCTCCCGGATAGCTCCGCCTCCTCTCTAGGCCACTTGTTGAGACATCCCAATATCCAGGGGTTTTCTCCTGTTGGGCATGCCTTCCAGCGGGTCATCAGGGTTCCAGGAGAGATTCTATACCAGACGGGGCCCCACCCGCAGGACTAGCCAAGCTTTGGTATGTCCCAACCTGGACACTCGAGACAGCTCTATGGAAAAGGGGCGTTGGTTCTTACCTGATACACTTCTTTTCGTAGAGCTGTTGAGAGTGTCCAGCCCCACCCGTAGGCCGTCTGGTGGGAAACCTGGCTGTTTGACCGAGCAATCTAATATATTTTTTTCCTGAGTGTGATGAGAACAGGACCTTCCTTCTCGTCTGTGCAAAAACCTGGGGAGCGCCCGAGGACCACGTGACGGTGAGGGTGCGCTCTCAATTTCAAGCTCAGCCTGGAAGAGCCGAGACTGGAGCTCCTCCCAACCTGGACACTCTCAACAGCTCTACGAAAAGAAGCGCATCAGGTAAGAACCAACGCCCGTCTATCATCTGCACCTCTATAACTGTCTGGTTTGGTTCTGCAACCCAACAGGACAGACATAGACTTCAGAGGATAATTAGGACTGCAGAAAAAACAATTACTACCAACCTGCCTTCAATCAAAGACCACAAGTCAAAAAGAGGGCTGTGAAAATATTTACAGAACCCTCTCAGCCCGGACATAAACTGTTTCAACTCCTTCCCTCAAAACGATGCTATAGAGCCCTGCACACCAGAACAACTAGACACAAGAACAGTTTTTTCCCAAAAGCCATCACTCTGCTAAACAAATAATTCCCTCAACACTGTTCGACTATTACAAAGTCTGCACTACTATTACTGTTAATCTTCTTATCATTCCTTATCACCCATCCCCTCCCACTTGTGATTGTAGGACTGTAACTTTGTCACTTGTATCCTTACGATTTACATTGACTGTTTCCTAGTATGATTGTATCCTTACGATTTATAGACAAATTCCTTGTGTGTCCAATAAAATATTGGCCAATAAAATATTCTATTCTATTCTATTCTATTCTATTCTATTCTATTCTATTCTATTCTATTCTATGTGTCCATTTATTTGTTTATTAATCTAGTTTTGCTGTTTGCAACAAACATAAAAGCAGGTATAAAATATAAAAATCCATATTAATAAATATAATAAAACCAATTAAAGCCAACTACTATTTCTTATGTACAAAGTCTTTTAAAACTTGACTGTACCACAATCAATAAGAAAAGTCTCACTCTGAAATATGAGCTATGAAAGCCAGAAGTATGGTGAATCCTATGATACTCCTGAATGACTATGGTAGTCATCAGAAATATATTTACTTAGCAAAGGCTGGAGGACTAGCTGCTTCACTTTCTGGGGGGTGGGTGGGAGTGGATCTGACCAGAACAAGCCATTGAGTACTTATTGTATTTTTAAATCAATTCGATGATTTAGGCATTCCTGATTTTTTTTCTCAGAGTTTTTGGAATTCTCATCTTTTAGAAATCATAAAAATTTTAAATTAACATCACTGGCTTAATCAAAACACTATTTCTTATGTGCAAAGTCTTAAACAACTTGTAGCCAGATAATTTGAACGACAATTTATCCTTATGTGAATCTACTAAAAACTTGCATTAGTCAATTTAGAGCACGGATGTTAAACTTGCGGTGTTACGTTGCTGTCACGTGATGTATTATGACTTTTTTTTCCTTTCGCGGAGCTGGGGTAGGCGTGGCCTGCACATGACACATCCAGCCCATGGGCCGCCAGTTTGACACCCCTGATTTGGAACATGCAGACTCCAGTTCCCCAAAGCCTGGTGTCCAGCCTTTTGAAGTCCTTTCCAAATGTAATCTTCAATATTTTGAAAATTAATAAATACACAGGAAGTAAATTCTACAGGCAGTAATTAATTTTCATTTACATTCCACTTCAATTAAATTAAACAAGAATTAGATTTTGTTCTTCATTACCCTAACATATTGCTCAACATTCAACTTCAGCCATCGGCACAACAGAGTTGTACATCACAATCTTAAACAAGAGTTGATTGTTTCATACTCAACAGAGGTATTTCACATTTAACTCCAAGGGGATTTGGCTAACATGCTGTGCATCATTTTGCATAGCTTTGCAGAATTAATAACACTTTCTAATTTGTACAATACATTCCTACTTATTATGCAAGAAATTATTCAGCTTATTATACTTTATGCATTTTCATTATTCGTACTTTGCCTACAGTAGTCATTGACTGGAAGAGCAATGTCAGATTTTTTTTAAAAAATGAATACATTCCTCTGTGCTAAAAATGTGCAGATAATAAAAAGTTGTGAATGTAGGGAGAGAGAAGTTACCTTGAGATAATTAAAAATATACTTATTAATCCTTCAAATCTCCCTTGAGGCAAAAATACTTCCCTTCTAATGATTCTGTGCTCTGAATCTGAAAGGGAACATCAATTATTTTAGTTGGCTTTGTTTTGTATTGATTTTAGAAAGATGTTGAACATTTCAATTAATGATTGATGTATGAGTTGATTTAATAAAATTACATTTTGGTCTTCAGCATAAAAGATTTTCAGGATGAATTATAAATCAGCAATAAAATTAAATTCATGGAATAATGAAAATAACATCAGAGTAACGCCAACCTAATTAAAAGCATGTTCATAATCTGCTGCCATCAAAGTGGGCTTGTAAAAAAGAATTTAGAACTGACTTTGGAGAAGGTAGGGAAGAGCCATTATAATGGGAAAGACAAAGTAAATTGCTAAGAGAGGACTTGCTGAAAAATTAGGCACCAAGCTAGAAATTGGGAGACTGTGAGTGCAAGCTCCACCTTAGTCATGAAAACCAGCTAGGTGACTTTGAGCTAGTTACTCTTACTCAGTCCAGCCCACCTCACATGATTATTGTTGTGGGCAAAATAGGTATGCTGGATATATTCAACATAATAATTAGGTAGGTAAGTAGGTAGGTGGATAGATAGATAGATAGATAGATAGATAGATAGATAGATAGATAGATAGATAGATAGATAGATAGATAGATAGATAGACAGACAGACAGAAGGACATATTTTGCATGTGTGTCAGAAGCGCTGAAGCAGCAAAAGGATTTTTTGGTGATACCACCATTGCCAAGGGGACACCCAGTTGGAGGCTCTTTTAACGCCTCCATGAAGTTGCCCACCAAAGTGGTACTCATTGATCAGCTCGTAGCCATCAGGATCAGCATGTGACAGAAGCTCATCCCACCCCGTGGCAACTGGTCTTGAATGCGAGCCTGCCAAGTTACTGCAGTCCCAAATAGATAGACAGATGGACAAACAGGCAAAAAATAGAGGGATGTATGAGAATGAAACTCAGAGCAACCTTGATTTTACCTATGGAGATTCTCAGATCATCCAGATCATGATTGTTCCAAAGGTGTTTTTCCAAAAGGCAACTGGGCTTTCTTGGGGATTTTTTCCTTGAAAATATTTTGCTTCTCATCCAAGAAGTTTCTTCAGTTCTAACTGAATGGTAGGAAATGGAAGAATTTATATTCTTTGCAGTCATCTGGTCATCAGCACTCTAAAGATTAGCTGAGGCCACTTGGGGGTTTCCTGTATCCTCAGAGCCACCTGAATCAATGCAAACAGGTGTGAAACCTTCTAAGGCAAGGGTGTCAAACTCAAGGCCCGCAAGCCGGGTCCAGCCTGTGATGTGGTTGGATCTAGCCTGCAAAGCCGGCCCAGTCTACTCAATGCAAAGAGGAAACATGCAGACAGTTTGGGGAGTGACATCAAGCTGGCCGTGCCCACCTAGTCAGCCACACCCCTACCCAGTCAGCCACACCCCGGCTCCCCAAGGTCAACCACAGCCCTGATACAGCCCTCAATGAAATTGACACCCCTGTTCTAAGGACTGTTGAAAAGACAGCGTTTTAAACAGGGTATAGTTGTTGTATCCGTCTCCCTCTGTTGAGAGAGGGCTGTTCAATTTTAACCTAGATTCCTCTTTGTCCCCTCTTTCAAACCCATGATCTTTTCTGTCCAGAATCTGAACTTTGCTGTCTTTAAAAGGTTTTGAACTTCCATCTACATGAACTCTCAGAAAGCTAACTACCAAGTGCTAACAGCCAGATGGCTGCAAAGAATATAAATCAAGATAGTTACCATTTGGAGATTTTTATTTTACCTTGATTTTATTTACTATAACATGGGACAGAAAGACACTTGGATATGTTTCCAAGATTCTGTTATTCTACCATTTTACAATAAAGAGCATTCCTGGGATTTCTGACACTTCAATTTCTTGACCTGGTCTACTGGAAAGACTGACAAGGCAACAAGCAAATTTCCCTTGACAGAAATTAGTGTAACATACAGAAATGTGAGTTGTCTGCTTTCCTGTAAAGAACAGGCAGCAGTATGACAGCAAAAATAATATTAATTTATTTTAGTCAGAATAAAGTCATCTGGATTATATACTGCAATCTATAGAATTCAGATGCATGTAACATATATGAGAATAATTTCTCAATAAAGAATATTTGTAGCTCAGAATTGAAATAAGGGATTGGTGCTCTCTGAGCTAAGTTGTTTTCTTGCAGATGTTTCATTACCCAAACCTCTCAGATTAATTTATTTTACTCTGAATGAACTCAACTGGAATATACTGCAGAAATATTAAGAATTATATTCTCTACAAGCATATAGTAAAAGAGTAGGAAACTAAATGCCAACTATATTTTTAAAACTGGTCAAGTGTTTTACAAGACTTCAGAGAATCCCGAGAAAGGAAATAAAATTTAAAATATGGATAAAGGAGATGAATGTACAATTTTGCCATGATTTAGCACCTACACATTATAAAGAAGATAAATGTACTTCTTGCTTATGTAAGGAATCCCTTGTCAGTCTGACATGGCAAAAAAAAACAGGTCTCAGATATCATTTTTAAGCTGTTGTGAGCTGTAGCTCACTTCATCAGATGTATGGAGTGGCTAGGCTAATGAAAATTTAAACTGGGGTGGAGGGAAGAAAGATAGAGAGAAGGCAGGTTGGCGACACAGATGCAATTTATGTGAGATAAAATGCAAGAATCTTATCAATTAACAACTCTAATGGGTTAAAAACTCTGTGTTTGTTGAATCTTTCTGAGATTGCCTGAAACCTTTTGATGTATGTGACTTGGACAATTTCTAACTCAATGGTGTTGTTAAAGTTCTATTTTTTAAAAAACAATTACTCTGAAGTAGTATCCCAGAGATTGAAATGCTCAGATAATACTATGCCTTTGTTTTGAATCCTGATATCAATCTTGTGTCCATTAACACAAGTTGTCCATAGGAATATGTACAAACCTTTGCACAAAGTTTCTCCATTTGTCCTATGTAGAACCTGCAGAGGCATTGGAAGCAGTGGATATGACAGATACCACATTGGAGGAACAGCTTGTTCACAAGGTAGAGATGCAGCAGCAAAGTAGAGATCTGAGTTTCTTGCAAGATCTGGTTCCCATATTGGCATCATTGTCCTATTGTTTCTTGTTGCTTGTGAGAAGCTACTTGAGGTTGGGGGTGACTTGTTTGTACACAAATATGGACCTGCTATCTAGTGCCTGATGCTATTATTCAATATGGTTGAAACTTATTAATAATGCATTTGAGTGGTGGAACAGTGTGATGGAATATAGTAAACCGGTGGATGTCCAGTCAAGGCTATGGTTTTCCCAGTTGCAGTGTATGGCTGTGAAAATTGGACCATAAGGAAGGCTGAGTGCCAAAGAATTGAGGCCTTTGAACTATAGTGCTGGAGAAGACTCCTGCAAGTCCCTTGGACTGGCAAGGAGATCAAACCAGGGGTGGGATTTTACCAGTTCGCACCTATTCACTAGAACCGGGTGTTAGAAGAAATTACTGGCCTAATCCTGTCAGGAAGGCAGGAAGGAAACATATTGTGCTTACAGAAACTGCCTCTCCATTAACCCTTATTACATTCTTGGCAGGACTAGACTTCCTCTCTCAGGAACATCTCTGGAGTTTTTTCCCCCTCCTTTGCTGGTACTTTGCTTGTGTGGAGTGACCATTCAAAGTTACAATGGCACTGAAAAAAGTGATTTATGACCATTTTTCACACTTACGACTGTTGCAGCATCCCCACAGTCATGAGAGGCCAGGCGAGGAGATGCGTGCCTTGATGTGAGTGATATTGAGTTGGCCACATCCAGCCAATAATATGACCTCAAGCCATGTCCACCCAGTCACATGACTACCAAGCCACGTCCACCACCTAAGCCATGACCACAGAACCGGTTGTTAAAAATTTTGAATCCCACCCCTAGATCAAACTGGTCAGTCCTAGAGGAGATCAACCCTGACTGCTCTTTAGAATGCCAGATCCTGAAGATGAAACTCACATACTTTGGCCACCTAATGAGAGGAAGAGCCTAATGCTGAGAAAGATTGAGAGCAAAAGAAGAAGGGGACGACAGAGAATAAGGTGGCTGGATGGAGTCACTGAAGCAGTAGGTGTGATCTTAAATGGACTCTGGAGGATGGTAGAGGACAGGAAGGCCTGGAGGAACATTGTCCATGGGGTTGCGATGGGTCGAACATGACTTCATAACTAACAACAAAACATATAGTTCTCAAGTTACAACCATTTGTTTAATGACTGTTTAAAGTTACAATGGCACTGAAAAAGGTGATTTATGACTGGTCACTTACAATCATTGCAGCGTCCCCATGGTCACATAATCAAAATTCAAGTGCTTGGAGACCGGCATGTATTTATAATGATTACAGCATCCTGGGGTCATGTGATCACTATTTGCGACCTCCCCAACTGGCTTCTGACAACCAAAGTCAATCAGAGAAACCAGATGTATTGACTGTCTGCATGATTCATTTAACAACTGTAATGATTCACTTCTGCGGTGATTCACCTCATTATCATAGCAAAAAAAAACCTTCCTAAAATTGTGCAAAACTCACTTAACAACTGCCTTGCTTAGTAACAGAAATTCTGGTTCCAATTGTGGTTGTACGTTGAGGATGACCTGTAAATTGCTCAGTCTGGCAAGGTTTTGGCTATAGGTGTGAAACAATAAAGAACTCAGCTTGGAAGTATCACTGTATCTTTCTTGATCTGGAACCTGACATGACAAGCTGTGAGCTATAAGCGACAATCAGTAATTGTTCAGTGTCTGTCTTTTAATAGGTCCTTGCTGGGAACTTATCTGGTTCTATTGATTTCTCTACTGATCTTTTGGGGTAAATAGTTCAATATCCTGAATGCCTGGTTTAACTCCACAAGTTGAGCATTCCTGCCAAATGGGTCAGAAGAAGTGTAGTTGTAACACAGAGACTGGCTATAGATTATAAATTTGCTGGCACATTCTGGGTGAATGTTGGATGTATATAGGCGTACATGACAATCAATACATTTCCTTTTATAAATATGATGTTTATTTGTCCATTGTGAAGTTTTATTGTGACATGAGAGGTGAACCTGTTCCATGGGCCACAGGTATCAAACACGAGTGCATTCATGTGACCTATTATGACGTATCGTGACATTTTTTGGCTTTTGCAGAGTCAGGGTGGGTGTGGCCTGTGCGTGACACATCCAGCCCACAGGCCACCAGTTTGACAGGCCTGATCTAGGCTAAGGCTGATAATGATGAGGAAGTTGTTTAAGACACTCATGATGAAATTTGACCAGAGATGAATTTCCATAAAGTTGATTATTTTGGAACAACGGGTCAATAACAGCTCATTAGTACCGGAATAGCACATTCAGGAACAGAGGAGTCAAGCTAAAATATATGGATGAGAAGTATAGCAAAACATGAATAGCCTGGCCAGCATAACAGGCAAAAATGCCTTTAAATAACAAATTCAAGTGGCTTTATTATTGCTGTTTGACGTACAAGATGTACTGCTTAAATTGCATTTGCTGCTTTTATCATATTCCACATGTAACTGCATGATTGACTCATTTATGGAGGTAAAAAAATATGCTCCTAAAAACAAGCTTCCTCAGGTCACCTTGACTTTAAAAAGAAACTACTAAACTGCATAATAATTGAAACTGGAGAAACTGAAGAATCCCCGAGAAAAAAAAAATAATTTCTATGACAACAGTCACACTTTTTCCAAATAAATTGAAACTTCAGGAAATGCTGAAAATTGTGGTCCCAATACATTTGAAGGAATTCAAGTTTGGGGAAGACTGATATAAAACATGAGCAGCTCAGGTGACCCCTGCTATTTTTCTCCATAATTCAGCTCATAGTGTTCAGGATGATGAGCAGCAGAATCAAGAACCTTCTCCTGCCCACCAGCTATTCTCTCAATGACTGACACAGAAAATATTATCAAAATAATGCTAAGATAGGGCCTAGAAAAGAGAAATAACTGAGATATACAGACTGCCTTCTTTTGATAGGAATGGAGTCACTAACAAATATAGGACTTTGGTATGTAACACTTAGCCAAGAATAATTTCATATAACTTTTATCCTGCTTTGATTTCTATCATAGAATCCACAGTAGTGCCAATACAATTCCTACCTAGAGATTTACTCAATCCCAGTCTCACTTATTTCAGCCAAGTGGCTCTTCGAAACTATTTGGAAACAAAAAAAATCAAAGGCACCTGGGCAGATACTATTGCACTGCTGTATTTAATGCTGATTTATTCCAACAATTCTTGTACAGTATTGGGGTGTACAATTAGCATTTTTTCTAAAACTGCTCCCTGTTGCATCAGATTAAAAGAACTTTACTTGACAATCAGTATCATTTATAATAAAGCCTTATTTTTCCGCAAAAGTGGGGATACTTTTGTAAACTTTATTTTTACATTATATTTTGTTTAATGTTTAAGCCTCAATTTGTCAGGTGGCTGCATTTCTATTGTGTTTCATTATCAACACACACACCCATCTCCTACCTCAATAAAAAGGCCCTTGATTAGCAATTTAGATAATGCAGTTATATTTGGGTGTTTCTTGAAAAATAAAATCCTCTAATGAGAGAAACATGAGCTATGAGTTACGGTGTACAAATCTACATTTTGACAATCCTTCCCTCACACTAATTACTCTGAAACTTCATCCAACAGTTCAATGCATGTTTAATAGTATCAGGAGCTTTTCCTGTGTGTGACAATCATCAGCTGAAAGAGCAAATTATTAATTGTATCAAACAAATCTTCTGTGGAATATATTCACGAGGCTGAAGGTCATGATTTCTTTGGAGGGTCCTCCCTCTCTCCCATTGAAATCAGGTTCTGGGCTTTTTTCCATAGAGCTGTCTCGAGTGTCCAGGTTGGGAGGAGCTCCAGTCTCTGCTCTCACAGGCTGAGCTTGAGATTGAGGCACGCCTCTCACCATCACGTGGTCCTCCGGGCGCGCCCCAGTTTTTTGCTCAGCCTCGTGGCAGTCAGGCTGGTTTTCCTTTTGCTCCTGGTCGTTCTAGCACCTCGTGTTTTTTTTTTTTGGATCAACTTGGACTCTCAGACAGCGCAGGAAACTGAGGTTTGAGCTCCCTAGGGAGCCTTTTTCTTCTAAGGGGAATTCTTTCACTATCCTTTTAGGGAGAATCCAGCGCTTCGAGCGCTGCCCCCCTCCGATTGCCGCCTTTTCGCTCTGTGCGAAGCTGCATCGTTCTTTCCTGCCTGGTTTTGTTCTTTCGCCGTTTCCCCCACGAACACCATCTAACCCAGGAGATGCTTCCCTGCCTCTCCCAGGTGCTTCTTTGTGGCCTCCGGGCCTTTTTAACTTCTCCTGGGTGATAGCCGCCGCTGGGGATTGCCTCGTCATTGCGCCCTCCATTTTGGGCTCCCTGTGGCGTCAGCCATCTTGGGAGTGGCAGGAGTCGCCACCATCTTGTGTGTGGCCGCATGGCCGGGCGCCATTTTTCAGAGGCCTATAACAGGGTTTTTCTTAATGTTTTATAGGCAGACTCCGGACTGCCTATATCCTTGCCTGTTTGCGCTTAGTTTCTATCAGGCTAACCAGGGTTAGTTGGCTCTGTAGCCCTTCCCCCAGCAGGCAAGTTAGCAGCTCTGCCATCCCCCTTCCCCGGTCCGTCCGGCAGGGGTAGCTGCCTGGCGTTCAACTTTTGGCTAATTGGCTTCTGGGCTAGGCCCTGCTGTGCAACAGCCTCCTATTTTAAATACAAAAAAATTTTTTTGATCAAAAGGGGGGTGCGAAACGTGCGCTAGGATCCCCGGCCTCTACGTAGGCCGCATCCAAACGTGCAACTGTCCGAGGACCCGTGATGGCACTTTACTTTAAAATTTTTGGTTGGTAGCCCCAGGGACGCCTGCCACTGCTCGAGGCCTACCTGCAGGCCGCATTGTGTTTGATTCCTGGGCAGATCCTTGGAATGTCCAAATCCCTGCTGGTACCTTGCAATCCTGCCTTGGTACTCCTCTAGATATAGGCGTCTACTGGCTACACAGTCTCTCCCCAGCAAGGGAGGTAGCAGCTCCGCCATCCCCTTTCCCGGTCCGCCCGGCAGAGCGGTTTTTAGCGTCCATCTTTGGCAATTGGCTTCTGGGCTAGGCCCTACTTCTCAACAACGTGCAAAGCACCTCTGTTGCCCTTGACCTAGGGGGTGCGAAGCAGTACTGGGTTTCCGGCCCCTGCTTAGGCTGTGTCCAGCCTTGTTAATCACCTCACGTTAATCAAGAACTTTTCCTCCTTTCTCCTCTCCAGATGGCAGATGACAATGCATCTCGTGGCACTTCCCTGAAGGCCAAGGCTAAGTCTCACCACCTGCGCAAACAAGCACAGGAAACATCCAAAGCCTCTCAAAGGGATGTCCTTAGGCGACACAGGGCCCTTGAAAAGGAGATTGACAGACGCTCTAAGGAGTCAAGCTCTGTGCCTCTGGACCCTTCCAATCCCACTCCCTCTACCTCCACCCATCCTCCCTCCTCCCCTGCTTCTGCCTCTTCATCGCAGCCTGGACAGGCCCCTGAGGCCACCTTCCCCCCCGCTGCTGCAGGTCTGCGCCCGGAGGAGCCTCACCCACCCCCCACGGTGGAAATCCCCGAAAATCTCAAACGAGCGATGGAGCTGGCCATCCGGCACGGGATAGCACAACAGTTTCAGCAGCTGACCGGTCTGGCCCCTAGGCCTGAGGCCCCCGAGGCTCGAGGATCAGCAACTTCGCATGCTCAGGTAGCTCTCCACGGGGACTTGACCCTGCCCTTGGAGATGGAGGAGATGGAGGCCCAGGAACTCGGGGACCCTACCCTCTTTGGGGACGAGGAGGATCTCGAATTGGGGTCTGTCGTAGACAGTGAACTCCTCTCGGGAGCAGGCCCCCCAGAAGGGGACATGTCGGAGGACGAGGGCCTCTCTCCAGGCCAGCCCGCGTTTCTGGGGCTGTTTAAACCACATCTATTTAGGTCCCTCCTGTTCAAGGCCAGGAATACCTCGGGCCTGAACCCTCCCCCAACCCAGCGGCATCGGGGTTCCTCCCGACTCCATTTTCTCCCAGCCTGTGGTGGAAACTGAAGTGATTCCTGTCCCACCCATATTCTCTGACGTGGTCTCAAGGCAGCTAGCCTCCTCGGGGCCTCCTCCCCCTCCCAACGCCCAGGACAAGCGGTTTTTCAATCTTGAACCCGCAGTTCTCTACCTTGCTCGATCCCCCTGTGGACGAGCCCGTAGTAGGTCTGGCCTCCCGCTCAACTCCCAGCGAGTCCCTCGAAGCTCTCCAGCCCGAGGACAAGCAGCTGAACTGGCCCTGCGCCGCGCTCATCTCTCTGATGCCTGGGCGGTCAGGGCCTCCACGGCCGCGTCTTTTTCACCAGAACCTCCATCAAGTGGCTCCAGCAGCTCAAGCAGCACGTCCCCGCAGCTAATCTCAGAGCGCACCAGGATATTGCCAAGATCCTGGCCGCGGCCGAGTTCTCTGCAGACGCCACCTTCCAGGCTGCAAAATTCTCCACCAGGGCCATCTCGTCCCAGGTCACTGCCCGTCGCCTTCTCTGGCTCCGCCACTGGCGTAAAAACAAGGCTAAGCAGCATCAGCCCCCATCTCTGGGGGAAGCTATTTGGACCGGTTCTCGACCCATTCCTGGCCGAGACCCGCAACAAGCGCAAATATCTCCCTTCTCTTGCTAGGAGGTCTGATTTCAGAGGTTCCTCTCCCTCTTCTCACCAAGGTTCTTCCCACTCTTCCTCCTTCCCCTGGTACTACCAATCATCTCCCTACAGGCCTCCCGACTGATCGGAACCAGACAGGTCCGGAGGCACCTCGTCCAGGAAGCCCTCCCGGGGATCCGGGAGAGGTTCGTTCCGTCGTTCCCGATAATGCAGTCGCCCCCAGGTGCCTGCCCCCCAAAAAAAAGAAAGAAAGAAAGAAAGAAACAAGTATAAAAACGAGGAGAAGGAGAGCGAGAAAGCCAATCCTCTTCAGGCTTCTCGCCTAGTCTGGCTCCACTCTGACACTTAACTCCTGCAAAATCTCTTTCTCTTCAGCCTTGCCCAAACCGTTGGGGAAGCCTAATCCTCATATCTGCCTTACCTCTCCATACCAAGACTCCCGGTAGACCATACGGCTCCCGGACGCAGGCTCATAGTCTGGAGCACCCTTGTCCTCCTCACCTTGCCCCAGGGCATCTGGCCGGCAACACATTTATCCCCACCCCATGTTAGCTGGGGTTCCTTCTCTGGGCCCCGGCCCACAGCCTCATAATCCAGATACACGGACCCCTTGCCCTGGTCCTCACTACTACCCTTAGTTCCCTCTGGGCGGTCCTCGGTCAGTTGGCTCTTGAGCAGGGCCGACCGCCTCGCTCTGGGCGGAACCAAACTTGGTCCCCACTAGCACAGGTCACAGTTTGGGAACTCCTTACGTCTCCCCTCCATCACTCTGACCTGGAGTTCTCTCAGGGGGTTCCCAACAGGGTCTATCCCATAACACCCTAGGGCGTCCCATCGCCACCCTCGCAACGGTGACCCTCCGGTTATTGAGGGCGCCTCCCCTCACTCTGGCTAGGTCTTCTCAGGGAACTTCCATCCTCGCCTCTGCCCGGGCTCCTCGTACCGGGTCCCTAACAAGGTTTTGGCCGCTCTACCTAGTCTCCTTGCCCCACGGTCTCAGTAAGCATCCGTGGCATCCCGGCAGGGCTACCTTTAGACAGCCCCGTCTCCTTCATCAGGCCCTCTCGTTGAGGCATTCCAACCTCCGAGGGTTCTCCTGTTGGGCGTGTCCTCCAGCGGGTCATCAGGGTTCCAGGAGAGGTCCCATTCCAGACGGAGCCCGCCCGCAGGACTAGCCAAGCTTTGGTATGTCCCAACCTGGACACTCGAGACAGCTCTATGGAAAAGGGCGTTGGTTCTTACCTGATACGCTTCTTTTCGTAGAGCTGTTGAGAGTGTCCAGCCCCACCCGTAGGCCGTCTGGTGGGAAACCCTGCTGTTCGACCGAGCAAACTAATATTTTTTCCTGAGTAAGATGAGAACAGGACCTTCCTTCTCGTCTTCGCAAAACTGGGGCGCGCCCGGAGGACCACGTGATGGTGAGAGGCGTGCCTCAATCTCAAGCTCAGCCTGTGAGAGCCGAGACTGGAGCTCCTCCCAACCTGGACACTCTCAACAGCTCTACGAAAAGAAGCGTATCAGGTAAGAACCAACGCCCCTTCACTTTGCAAGTTTTTTTTCTTTTTATGATCCTCTAGTACTCTGCCTGAATTTTCTACAGTGTACTACCAAGAGATCACTGCTCTGTTTGAGATGAAGCCTCAAGAAAGGATATGGTTGCTTCATATCACCCCGCAAGAGCCTTAAATTAAATGCATCTGATGCTGTTCTCAGGGTCAGAATGGTTTTTCCAATATCATGCTTAATTTCATAGTTAATCATGTCTTGTCGTCGTCCTCCTCCTCCTCATAGGACACTTTTCTTCTAAAAGTCCATATTAGTCCATATTAGTAATATGGCTCAGAAACACACTTTCTAATAGCTATTTCTGCTTTGCTATGCTGGCTGGGGAATTCTGGGAATTGAAGTCTGCAGAACTTAAAGTTGCCAGAGTTGGACACCCCTGGTTCAGACTCTTAACCCATATCCTCTGCTCTACAGAAGATTCATTCACTTCTTATTGCCCAGGTCACTAACAAGCATCAACAGGTAGAATATTTATTCATTGTTCTGGAAGGCTATTTTCCCAGTAGCTTTTATTAGCACACCTAGACTTTCACATTCAGAATCTATCTTTAATTCTTTAAGTGCCAAAACCAGCTCATGTGCTCAACAGTGCTCCCTTCTGCTGATGACAAAGGAATGCAAAAATTAGAAGATACTCAACACTCTTAACCCTGCATTACATTTCTTTCATAGTGACAAAAAGGGTACCACAGCTCTTTAACCCCAACAGGAAGGAAAAAAGCTGAAGAACCAGAGGGTGGGGTGATCTAGAAGTACACTGCAGTAAAAAAAATACCTTCCAGTATGTTCTAGCAGCTGCATGTTGTTGTAAAACTGCATTTGCTGTCAGAACTTCATCCAGAGCAAAGCATTTACATTTTAAAAATGTATTCCACTCTCGGGAGCAAACAGCAGAAGATCGAAATATTGTTTGTATTGCAGATACCAAAACTCCAAAGATAACAAAGATGACTACTACAAAATCAAGCAATTAAAACTTTTATTTAAAGGTCCCAGTGTTTAAACCTTAGCTCGGTTTCTTCCACCCTTATGAAATAACGGAGTTCTTGCCACTAATTTCTCAACTTTTAATATGAATGGTGCAAATTTACATGGACTTTTAATCCATTTATAACTTTCTTAGATAAAAATCATATTTAGCTTCTTAGCTGATTATTTCAAATTCTTTAACCTTGTAATTAATTTTTCTTTTGTTCAGAGTCAAAGGTGAATTCACCCAATAATGATTTTTCAAAAATTTCCAATAGCTTTAGAATAGTTAATAGGCCATTTCCAAAAGTGATTAGAAAGTGTGGTTTGCAAATTTAGTATGCCTTAAAAGTCTGTTTCCAGAGCGAGCAAGATGGCTGATCCCTTCATCTCCTGGCACTCAGACCTGCAGAAAACCACTGTCCTGCAATCTTCTGAGAAGCAACCATTCAGACCACAGGTGGCCAATCTCGTGTCCCCTCCTTATCTGGTGTTCAAGGAACCAGTTTACTCAGCAGTTCCTTGGTCTTTGACATGGACGTTTGGTCCACTTTCATAGAAAGATATGAAATCTTACTTTTGCTGCAATTTTTGCATGCTTCATGTAAGCCAGAATTAACTGGGTCACCTGACAAATGGCAACAACCATATGTGATCACGTGAACACTGAGCCAATCTGGATATAGATAACCCCTTACGTTTAACAGCAGCTGCTATTATCAGCTTTTCACTACTGGAACTTTGCTGGGTGAAACACCTGGACAAATAAAATCCAGATGTTATCTGTAAAAAAAAGTTCCTGAGTTGAGTGCAAAGGCTCTCAAAGGTTTTGTTTGACTTGGAACCATTCCACAATTTGATCTCCTCATTAATCTTGATCAAGGAGTGATCTATATGATGGATGATCTATGATCAATTTCTTCCCACAATACTCCCATTAATTTCCATAACTGGAAATGATAAGGCAAGGTCATATATGCGATATTTCATCACATTTGCAGTGGAAAACACTGGTAAGGAATAGCGTGATCAGTTCCTGGATGTTGAAGAAGAAAATCCAGAGAAGTTGTCCCATACTACTGTCAACAACAAATGAAATACATTTCGTCTTATTTGATTTCTTTGCCATTGTTTAAACAAGATGCAACTCTCAAATGCTTTAAATTGTGAAAGAATGAAATTAAAATATCAAGCAATAACAAATCAGAGAAAATAACAAATAAATTAAAATATTTATTCATGCAGAAGGACAAGAAAAACCTTTCAGCTGGATTTCTAGTACTGCATATTTTACATTCCTACTTGAAGTAAATTCTATTATATTTAGTGTGATTTCTGAATGTCTGTGACTCTGTTGCAGCCTTCCTAGAAAGAAACAGACCAACAAGCCACGTGCCTTGCCTATTGAAAAACCACAGAAAATAACAGTATAAAATATATGTAAATATATGTAAATATCACCAGTCGTATACCATATAACAGCATTGAAGATCTGAATTTAAATATTTTCTCAATAATTGCTGATACCCTGAAGCAAATTGTTCTCTTTTAGCCTAACCTGCTTTACAGGATCTTGTGAACTAAGCATTATAAAATATTCTGAATGCTGAATACTTGATACAAGTGTAACAGAGAGACAAAAGTTTGCTAGCTCCCAAGTTAATTATCACACTAAAAACACGGCATGCATAAAATACCAGAAAACAGCAATATGGTAATTCTGCCTTCCCCAATTTCATATCATTCAAATGTGTTGGATTTTAATCCATACCTAGCCAACAGGACCAATAATTGCACCAGATGGTACATAGTTCTATGAGCCAGCATAGCTGGAAGATATAGTTTCTTTATTTGCAATGTTTATAACCTACTTTTCACTGAAACAAATAAAGCCAACAAGTTCCACATTTTTTCAATTCATTTCTAATATTCCAACCTCAGATCTCGGGTTCATGGCTCCAAGGGAGATGGGTGATTAAGAAGGATGAAATATAAATATAAATAAATATTAACCATTTGAAGATGCAACATTTTGTTATTTGTTGTAATGATTGCACCCTCTTTTGCTTTTATTTATTTGAGTTATAGGCTGCTTGACTTAATGCTAATGGATTCCACTTTACTCTCTTAAAGCCAAATCCCTCCTCATCTAAACAGATGATTAATTATATAATATTATAAAGAAATCCTTTTCAAAAATTCCCTCTACTACCTTAAATCAAAACCTTTGATCATTGCATGACACAAAAACGAAGAATTCCTGTTTGTTGGTTGCTCCATTCATATGTTTGATGGAAATCTCCAATAATCTCTTAATACCAAAAGATAACAGCCCTGTTCTTTATATGATCACTTTCTTCTGAGGTGAAAGAAAGAGGAATTAATAGCTCCTGGTTTTACCAGTTGCCTCTTTCAGTTTAGCTTCCTATTGACGTAAAAGCAAAAACGTTTAGGGAATGTTTGGGACAGCAAATCTACTTAGAAAACCTTCAGGACTGCATCTCTCTGCTGGAGTTAGCAGCTGGTTATGCCCCATTTAGGAGGGAAATGGAAGTTTGGGAATGGGGCTGAAACCAAGAATCATTGTTTTTCTATATGATTATAGAACCCAGTTCTCTGGATTGGATTGGGTTCCTATTAGAATCCAATTGATCCAATTTTAGTTGTCTTCCGGAAACAGCTAAAATGGTGCTTTTCTGGCCGGTGTTTGGGATCAATCCTAGATTCTGCTTGGGTTGTAAAATTTAGTATTCCTGTTTTTCATTATAATATATTGTTCCATTGTATGCTGTGAGCCACAGTCTATTCATGTTTCTGGTGGGATACAAATGTGATAAATGAGGAAATAAAAGAAAATGGTGTCAGCTTCAGGCTAACTTCTCATTGTTTCACTCCCCAAATTAATGTGGTAGTATCTTATTTTAGATAAAATATATTTAATGCTCTTCAGGGTCATTTTTTGAAAGATATAGGCATTCTTTACAAGTTTATTAGCATGTTGTAATGAGAGAGGGAGAGGAAGAGGGAGGGAGGGAGGGAGAGAGAGGGGGGGGAGAGAGAGAGAATGAATTCTTGCTTATGTGCTTCTTGATTGAGAAGATAACCAATTCAAGTAGATGGTACTGGACTGCACAGACTAATAAACTGACTCATTAAAAGCAAGTTGTTATCTTTTTATGAACAGAAGGCCAAATCTGCAGTACAATTAACCATTCAGCTCTTCAAAAGAGCACATGGCAGTCAAATCCAGTCCACTATTTTATCACCAGCTCATTTTGTGTGGCATTTTTTAAAAAATTCTAAATCTAATTCTCTTCCTCTAGGATTGTGACATCTTTGAATATACAATTATAGGCCATTCAAATATTCTATGTTATCTATGGTACACAAAGAAATATTTTAATAACTGATGATCTAATATTGAAGTTTTCACTATTTTCAAAACTATTTATTGAGCTTTGAAAAGATGTGCTTCTGGAGAATAATAAGCAGCCCTTCCTTGCACTGACATTTAGAATATTTATTTCTTCAAATGTTTTGAACTCTCTAAAGGTTTAGAACCACTGTCAAGCCACTGATTTAGATTTGTACATGAATATAATTAGTTTCTACATTTTTGCAGTCTGAATTTAGTTCTAAAACAGTCTCCTCCAACTTGGCATCTTCCAGATATGTTCACTGGATGTATTCACAACATCCAATACATCTCAAGTGTGCCAAATTGGACAAGATTAATAGTGGTGTGCATGCTGTGAGCATACACACATACATAGGCTACTGCAGTGACATATAGAAATGATACAACTTTTAAAAAAGGAAAAGGGGAATTGGATTCACCCTTATCATTAATTAGCCCTCCTCTTTGTCCCTATCTCTAATGGCAAGATAAATTTTAAGGATGAACTAGACTGATACAATCCACTTCTGTGAAGAACTTGGGTTGCCACCATATTTTCTTCCAATACTCTGAAATAGGAGTGTTGGAAAAAGAAGTACTGCAGGATCCCCAGATTTAACTTTTTTTTCCATTTAGCATAATATTTAATCTGTTGAAGCCCGCAATCTAGAAGCCTCACTGGGGAACCACTTGGAGGCTCTCAAATTTGATTTACATCTGAAGGGTCCTGGGTGCTCTCTGAGCTTGGTTATTTTCTTGCAGAAGTTGCATTACCCAACTAGGTTACAGCATCAACACTGGGAAATGGGGAAAAATTTGCCTGTAGGCATACTTTCACCAAGGAACAATTTTTCATTCTGCATGAATATCTATTGGCAACATGCCCTACCTACCAGTGTCAAATGCTAACCTCCAATATCAGCTTTTCACTACTGGAACTTTGCTGGGTGAAACACCTGGACAAATAAAATCCAGATGTTATCTGTAAAAAAAAGTTCCTGAGTTGAGTGCAAAGGCTCTCAAAGGTTTTGTTTGACTTGGAACCATTCCACAATTTGATCTCCTCATTAATCTTGATCACAGCTGGATGGAAGATAACCCTATAAGGTAGGCAAAAAATTACATGGCTCATGATCACAGATGCACAGCTCAGATGAAACAAATATCAGCAGGCCATGGCAAATCTCCAGGAACAGCTGGAACAAACTATCACTAGCACTGATGATGTTATCTAGTTTGGGTAATGAAACATCTGCAAAAAAACCCAGCCAAGGTCAGAGAGTATCAAGAACCTCTGATTTCAACCCTGGGCTACAAATAGTCTCCATTATCAGTGAGTTACATCTGGTTTATACCACTGGAACCAGACTGCCTTTGTAAGGAAGAGAAAAATAAATGATAAATCAAAAGTATCAGGCAAAAAAGAAAAACCCTACTTTTTTTCCCCAGAAAATCCTATTTCAAAGCAGAAGATAATTTTGAAGAAATTCTCATTGGCAGAGTGTGGCATTATGGCATCTGTTTAATTACTAAGCAGCCAAGAGATGGATGTGAACATCTCTCATTAACCTAACCATCATCTCTACATTCATATGCAACCTCTCTGACTTCTCGTGCTTTTATTAAATCCCAAAGGAAGATCTCAACAGGCAATTGATTTATTTGAGTTCTTTCCCCTACTAGGGGGAAAAAGCTGCTCTTGAGGAATTGCTGGTAAATTTCTCCTTTCCTGAGGAAATTCTGAGAAGCTACCTATCCAATTTCTCTGGCTATAATTGGATGAATATGTTTAGAAAGCTATATGTGCTTTACTCTTTTTTTTTTAAAAAAAAAGAGCCTAAACATTTTATAACTAAGCACAGCCAATCAGAGTGGAAGCTGTGCATAAGCTGATTATCTCTCCGGAACCACAACAGTAATCACTGAAAAGATGGTTCTGCAATGACAACAGTTGAGCATGGATACAAGCAATTTCCACCAGCAGAATGCTCCTCCTTATGCCTTATCCCATCTCCTAGCTTCCCTCCCTCTTCCATGCTGAAGTCCAAACACCTAGTTGCAATTAAATTGCTTTTCACATTTCCAAATGAGCAGAATAATGGTTTTCATATAGAAATTGGCCGTTTTCTTCCTAAATATACCAACTGCGGATGAGATAGCTCATGGCATTGGTCAGATGCCAATGTCTGTATTATTCCATCAGTCCACTGAAGTAGTGTATGTCAACTTGGCCATCACTCTTTTCACATCTAGAGAAGGGATAGCATATTTGTGTTGCTTCAAGTGGATTGGTTAAGATTTGAGGATGATCTGAAGTTCACTAAATTAGCAATGTGTTAAATTGACATAAGGGAAAAATTGCTTCTCTAATATGGTCTTGTTTTTAAATGTTTCCTTCTGCCTATTATGGGGTTGTTGCTTCTCTTAGGAATGTACTGCCAAAAGTTAACTCCCTTAGTGAAAGAAAGAAAAATATCTTCCTAGAAGGGTGTGTGAGGAATGTTAGTCAGATGATGCTGATAAAAGATGACTAAGTCACTTAATGAGGAACTGTGTTTTGATAGCATACACCAAAAAACTTTCTGCAAATTAAATCTGATATAGGCAACTTCATCTGAGGTAAAACTAAAATCCCATTTTTTATGTATCAACAGAGACCCATTGCAAAATCATAAAACTATCTAAGGAGCTCATATTTCACTATTTTTAAAAACCTGAATGATTTCTTATTGTACAGCAATAGGGAACTAAGTGCATAGAACAATTGGTTTGAATATTTGCCCACAGACAATAACACTTTAGTTTTGTAAAGGAAATAAGCAGGTTTAGTTTTGTAAAGGAAATAAGCAGGTTATTCATAGGCTACTGTAAAGATCAAAACATTTCAATTCTCCCAATTAGGGCTAGAAGAGTGTAAGACCACATCCAGAAAATTCTATGAATGTGGAAGCAAGGAAGAGATCCACCTTGATAAGATTTCATCCCAATATTTTAAAATCAGCTACCTCAGCTAAGGACTGTTTTCCCAACTGCTATTTTTCCAAGGTAATTTTGTTGTTTGTTGTGTTCTAGTGGCAATTTTGCACCTGGGTCACATAGCAGTTACAAAAGGGAGATTTTGACTAGAACCAAAGCATGTTCAACCTTTTCTCCACCCTTGCAAGGTTCCAAATCTCCTCTCCCAGACAAGGGTGGGTGGGGCAAGGAAGCCAAAGCAGCTTAGTAGTTCAAAAATAATATTTAAAATCATCCATGAGTCATCTGCCTAACATCATGTCTAAGTCTGGCCCCAAGTATCTTGAGCAATATGCTCAAACAATTTTTCTGTGACTACAATGTTGTGATGTCAAGACACATACTAGAAATGCCTTATGGCCAAAATGCAAACAGCATATTATTAGAGCCAAACATACTTTAATTTCGGGAACATAATTTTTTAAAAATATCAAAATGTATTTGGGGCAATGCATATGATAAGAAGAAAATTTTCAACAAACAATGGTGGTTGCCAGTGCATTTGACCCTTTAAACCTTTTATTCGGGGTGGAGTTGGGGTGACTGAATGTAGTTGAGCGTTTACTGGCCAGATACCCTTCCTGATGCCTACAGAGAGTTCACAGCACATGTTTTCTCTTTACGCCCTGATAGAAAAACATCTGCTGCTGCCTAGAATTGAGTTCTCAATCTTCTGAGTAGATGAGCATCTTCATCTCTAGACCATCATGCTGCTCTGCCAATGGATTTAATACTGATTTGAAATCAGAATCATGATGTTTATCTGTCAGCACAACAAAACAAAAATGGAACAGGTTTCAGCTTTTCTAAAGTATCTTCTAGTATATATGTTATAATATAAATTAATACAGACTGTATTCAGTTCTGCTTTGGTGAATGCAGGGACATGTCACCAACGGCAACTGCACAGGCTGCATCATTTGTAATTCAAAGATCAAAATTTGCTCCTTTCATTAGATAAACATAAACTGAAATGCCATTTAACTTCACCTTTAAGTACAGCACATTGGATAAATGTGTCAGGACACTGACTGAACATACAGAGGCAGCCCTTAGAACAGTGTATGATTTGGAAGCCCAATCAGACCTGATTTTCATACTTTAAAAAGGCTTCTTTGGGGGTGGGGAGGGCATTCACTTTTTTCAAGCCAAATAGATTCTATGCAATGATTCTGAAATTAAGAAAAATCCTAACCTCGACAAGATTTAATGCCCTCTGACAGCTGCTCCTAAGCAAAAATTATGGAGTATTCTATTTGAACAACTTTGGCCCTGGGATGAAAGAGTTCCTGAAACATTAACCTACTTTCTAAACTGTGTTTCTCAACCACTTGAAGAGAGGAGGACTTTAACTCCTAGAATTCCCCAGCCAGCACAGTTGCATCTAATAATACATCCACTCAGATTTTCAAGTCAGCAGATCCATTTTATTTACAG
Source organism: Pseudonaja textilis (assembly GCF_049901715.1). Classification (NCBI taxonomy): domain Eukaryota; kingdom Metazoa; phylum Chordata; class Lepidosauria; order Squamata; family Elapidae; genus Pseudonaja; species Pseudonaja textilis. The sequence goes on from NC_141994.1 coordinate 52,484,606, forward strand.
CTGTTACTGGCCAATCAATGGAATTTTATTTCTCTTATAGTGGCTGTTTTCTAGAATACCTCGCCTACACCAGTTTTATCCATATTGTCTCACATTCTGTTCTCTTTTTTCTAAATTGGTTGATAACTGTAATTTAAAAAATCTATCTATCCATTCATCTATCTATTTGTAATAGATCATTGGATCTAATTCAAAATCTTATGGCAGCAATATTCATTCAAATTAATGAATACCCTTCTGATTCAGATTTCCAAATGAATGTGTACATATGTACAAACACAATTATTGAACCTAATTCCTATTCATTCAATCAGCTTTTGACAGCTAACATCAGCCTGTAACAAAAGTGAAGTTTTGCAATTTAATTATGTAACAATGCAGAAATCTGATTAAAATTAGTTGCTCAAGACAGCCATGAAAATCATATTTTGATACACCTTTTCAAGGCACTTTTATATAGAGAAACTTCTTGCTTTGTATTATTTTATATTGATGCCTTCTTGCTTACAGCTGGCTACTTCACTGGTTTTTACTGGACTCTAGAGTCCCAGCCAAAATGTTGAAGGAATACATCTGGCCTAGAAGCTCCATATTATAAACTTTATCAAAGATCTTTAATGATACAGAAATGTTATTAATGGAAAACAGCTATGTCACTGGAGATTTTTCTCTTCCTGGAAAGTTTTTCAAAACTAAGAGTAGAATTTCAATGACCACATAAATGAAGTATATGTACCTCCAACCCATGGATACATTACATGTATTCATTTATAAATCTGTTTCATCCCATTTAAATCTCAGTCTGTATATTTAAGACACAAGTTTATTTTGTTTTCTTACAATAACCACTCTGTATGCAATTCCCCCTAAAATAATGTATTCTCAGGCAATGTAAACATTTTGTTTACATTTTCAAGTAAGAAATGTACTGCAAAATTTGGAAAAGCAAAGAACCCCAAAGGTACCTGCATTCCAGCCAGCCTATCAGTGTGGAAAACACACATTAGATTTCCTTGCTGAAAACTGCAAACCAAATGAAATTTGCCATCCCATACACATTTAGCACCATCTGAATAATATCAGTATCTTCTGTATCAACAGAAGTTTATAATTAACTCCTGAAAGCAGTTGGTAAATTAACCACAAACATTAACTTTACAGACAGGTTCTATAAGAATGTGGTATTGGTAACAGAAAATAAGGTACTGCTCAACAGGAAAAAATAGACATGCCAGGAAATGCAAAGATTTCTGCTAAAGAAATGATATTTCTTTTCATACCTCTTTCACTTTCCCTGCTGCACAGTAATTACCATTAAACTGTGGTGTGCTTTTTTGTTCACATTGCAAAGGGACCTTACCCAACAAATAAATAAGTGGAAACTCCAGTTTCTTGCTATTCAGATAACGAAAGGGCTCCTGTTATAATATTTTTTTCAGAAAATAATTAAGGAAAGCCATAAACTTTTAGAGCAGCAACTCTTCAAAATTAATCTGTTTTTGACTTTCTACTCTGGACATACTGTGGTAACTTACAAACATGGCAGAATTATACAGCTTAATTGTTTATTTTCTATTTAGTTTTTTTTTCCTTCCTTCAAAATGAATGTTGAAAATTAATAGTGGCAGCCTAGAAATGCCTCACAGTCGTACCCAGCAGCTACTTCTAGAGAAGATTAAGGGCACTGACACATACTGTTCAGACTATACTTCCCTCAGTGTATTTCAGGCAGGGGAGGATGTATATGTTTTCTTAATTAAAATTACCGTTCATGCCTTCCAGAGTGCTATAAAAACTTGACTTCTACCTGGAATCCAACTTTTCCCCTGGTTTATTTGCCTGCTTAATCTTAGCTGATAACAATGACTATAATGCTTTTGAAGTAGGATTATGTTCTGCTTTCTATCTGCAAATATTGAATTTAGATTTCAGGTTAATGTATTGAAGCCTGATTAACCTTAAAAATCCAAAAACCCTCTCAAATAGGTTTGTTATTTTTTTATTATTATTACTGTGCTATAATAGAACACCTCAAAGAGATGCATGAAAAACAACTATATTTCACCCTTTGGAGATGGGGGGGTTGGTTGACAGGATAGCCTAGAGCAAGGGTGTCAATCTGGCGGCCTGCTGGCCGAATACATCACATGCAGGCCACGCCCACCCCAGCTCCGTGAATCTGAAAAATGTCAAGAAACGTCACAATGGCAATGTGATGCTACGGGTTTGACACCCATGACCTACAGTTTCATCCTACTGAACCAGAATATCTAATAATGCCAAGCATTCAAACTGTTTGCCTTAACAGAACAGAAGTTTACCTGGTCAGTAAAAGGATAGGAAAAAAATCATTATTTCTGATTTTTGACCTGTCTATTAACTATTCCCATATTCTAGAGTCAGACTCCATTTTTCAGGAATGTTTGTTGGCTATAGTTCTAAGTGGTCTACCCCTTTGGTTGAGTCACTTCTGTTTTATATACCACAAATGTACCATTGAAAGAACATCCATACCTAGAGCAAGATGGCAGAGAGGCAGGCAACCTGTGTAATACTCCAGCAACTTGGCATATAGCATTTCTTTGTTTCATGTGATGCATGTTGGTGCCATTATGGCTGCATTGCAGCAGAACAAATGAAGCAATGGGTGAGCAGTACTGAGTACTAGAAGACACTCCTGTTTATGTCATTGGCTTGTCTTGCTTCCCTTAAGTTAGCCAGCTTCTTTCAAGTAGCATAGGATGCTCTTTCATTTCCATCAGTGTAGTAAATGGGCACCATCACATCCTGCACTTTAAGCAGCAGGATTGCACTTGTATGCATGCCTAATGCACTGTGCTCTAACCCAAAGCTGTGTATCTCTAAGCTCATCCCTCCTGCAAGTGTCTGGTTTTATACATTCCAGATGAGCTTTTGCTTCTCTGCTACCACAATAGAAGCACGTCCCATTCCAGGTTGTTCTTCATTTGCTACCTTTGCCAATCATCTTTTCAACTCAGTTGTCTAAGCAAATGCCTTACATTTTACCCTTGTGTTATGATCTACTTTGTATTGTACATTTATCTAATGAAATAGGATGCTATTTGAATTTGCCCAATTCCCTTAGATTCTCAGACCAGTTTGTCTTTTTAGTTTCTGTGTCACTACATCAGCAGATCCCCATAGCTTTAGCCGTAAACCTGATCTATAAACCTGATCAAAGAACACTCTACTTTATCTTCTTGGCTATTAGTGAAGGCATTGAGTAAAAGCTTTACCAAGTGAGCAACTCCCTCTGGTTCTTATCTTCTTATGCTCTGAAGCTATATAGGTAAGATCCTGGAGGAATATTAACCAGACAAAGTTTAGGATAGTAAGGAATTTATTTTCATAATTCTAAGTTCATGCTCGGCTGGAAGTTGGAGTAAATACTTGCTGTAATTGCATGGTGTTTGCTGAGCTGAGCTGAGCTGAACTTCTAACTCTTTGAGAACTACAACTTCTGTCATTTAATGTAAACATCTAACTATGTTGACTTCCAGATTGGGTTTTCATATTATGCAGTGCATCCATAATATTTGTTCAGTTTTGGTTAAAACTGTGCCTTTTTGATTGTAAACCAGTAATTTTAACACGTGTGTTTCTACTGTAGCTAGTTGTGATTATTTAATTTAATTATTTAATAATATTTAAACCTAATTTACTATCTATGAATCCAGTCGATATATTGTGGTCACCTGAATGTATCTGCCACATCCTAAAACTCTTTGTGTCTTTCTCTGGATATACCTGTCTTAAGAAAGTGAGGCAAATAATGTTTAAAGTCTTTTAAAAGGTGGTTGACCTAGAAAATTCAGAATAAGCAATCTAGTTGCAAGAGAAACATTTGCAATAATCTTAAATATAGTTATCAGGGACAGGTATAAAAATGATCAGATATACTTATTGTCTCAGTCAAAATTGTGCCGGCTAGTTTTGGTCGTTCTGCAGAGGAGAGTAGCACTGTTTTGCTTTTAGCCCAGCAAAAATTATGCACATGTTTTCACCTATTGCCTATGGTGAATAGATCCAATGAAATTTGGTTTGGGTCACTCCTGGAGTAATAGAATTACACCATTACAGACATACCCACCCACCCCCATTTTGATCCTTTGGACTAAGTTCATATCATGCTGTAAACCAGGGGTGTCAAACTCAATTTCATTGAGAGCCATATCAGGGTCTCTCGATCTCCATTTTTGCTGGCAGAGGGCTGCAGGAGGCATATAATATATGAGCTCCATTTTCGCTGTCATTGCAGGCCAGTCCTTCGCTGTTTCCAGGGTGGCCCCATGGGCCGGATCTAAGTATTCCATGGGCCGGATGCGGCCGCATGTCTTGAGTTTGACATCCTTGCTCTAAACTAAGCTTAAATTGATTTGAGTAGTTTGTGATCCAGTACTTCTTGGAAATCAGCCATTGTCTTGACATGTGTTGGAAACCATGTTGTTGCATTGCTATATTTTTTTATATTTGGGCAAGGAATGTACTACTTGTCTTTATTATTATGAATGTACTACTTGCCTTTATTAAACTTGGTTTATGGTATAATTTTTTGTGAATCTGCTCTTTATTATTTGCTGCTGATTGTGATGGGGATCCAGCATAGCTACTGGGGAATTCTGGGAGTTTAACTCCACACATTTTAAAGTTGTTAAGGTTGAGAAACATTGATATAGATGCCTTGAGCAGCTGAGAACACATTGTCTTGATCTCAGCAAGGTTTTTAAATAAACCTGTATAGAATTGCACCATCAAGCTAAGAAGGTATTTTATAGTGAAATTCTGGATAGGTTTACTTAGAAATAAATCTCACTGTATATGGCTGCTTCACTTCCTAATAATTGGGTATAGAATTGAGGCACAGTAGGATAATTTTATATGCTTTATATGAATAGTAAATCGCATTCAGTTCAGTGGAGTTTAGTTCAGGGACAGAAGAACTGAACAAAGCACACTGGATGCAATGTCTAAAGCATTATTAGAATCTCAACAGGATCTTAATATTCTGCCATCCTTCCTTGCTCTTTTCAGATCAGATACAGTAATTTCTTATATATATATTTGCATTGTCTGTTTCTCATTACATTCTTCCTATTGCTCTAATACTATATGTTTTTTCCTCACATGAATTTACATCATTTTTTTGAATGTGTTCTTTCAAAAAAAATCAGTGTATTACGTTTACTGTACTCAATGTATTACATTTTGTCTCTATGGAAGCTCTTGTGAGAATGTCATCTTTTCTCTGTGGAATTCTGGAATTATAGCTGATGGTCTGAGACAGTACTCTAAACTTTCCTGACCCACCCACCCCAAAATGAATCCAAAAAACAAAAAAAACCCAGCATCTACGAAATTACCAGTATTGAGTTCCATTATTTTTACTTTACTTTTACTTTTTATTTTGACTGGCTGCTACATTCCAGGTTTTTCCAGCCCTGTCAGGGAATTGTTCCTGCTTCAGTAGCTCCTTTTATTTTTTTATTTAAATAAAATAAATATAAAATATAAAATAAAACTTTCAGTTTTGAAGATATGAGATGGAGAGTGGTAAACTAAATATATTAATATGAATCAAGTGGATGCCATAGAGCTACAAGAAATGCCATAGAGCTGCAAGGAGCTAATTGTATATGGGTCAGTTCATCCATTGTATCATGTGGGTATGTCATTTATTTTATCTGAGATTCACTGTGGAGAGAAAATTGGCTCATTACCTTCAAACAGTCATTCTGACAGTTATCTGTTGCCAATTATTTTCCTTAGTCTTATGAAGGAGATAAATTGTAACTGGTCTGTGAGAATTGCATATTACCCCTCAATCTTGTGATTACTGGCTCTTCAAGGTTAGGAGAAAGATGAAGAGATCCTGTTTATATTTGCAAATGCTGTCTTGTCCATTTCACATTCTTTTGGGTAATGCTAAGAAAATTAGTTCTTTAGGAAAACTGATTGGTGCAGCAGTTATAGATTTTTCTTTAGCAGAGTATCAGAGGGACACATCCTGAACTGGCCTTCAACTTTAAGAAGAATAAAACAAAGTAGACAGCATAGCAGCCTTTTCGAAATTGGGTAACATCATGTTCTAAGAACCAGCTACAATTCCCCCCACCCCTTTCCCTTCCACAGTGGAATTACAACTATCTAAGTAAGAGCTCTGGTGCCTCAAATGGTTAAGTGAAGCACTGCAAGCAAACAGCCTAGAGTTTGATCCTGATGGGGTTCAAGGCTGACTCAGCCTTCCATCCTTCCAAGGTTGATAAAATGAGGACCCAGATTGTTGGAGGCAATGTGCAAATAATGCTTCTTTATTGTAAACCCACCCAGAGAGTGCTGTGAAACACTCTGGAGTGTCAACATATAAGCCTAAATGCTACTTCAGTACATATACCATAATCCTCCCTAAACAAAATCAATTTGCTCTTATTCTCTCTTCCCTCCACCCCAAAGCAGTGAAGGTTTGTTACATTGTTTACTCTATCTTTCCCTATCCCTTCCCATATTTAATGGCCGAAAACACTTTTGGAAGATAATAAACTCAATTACTCTGAGATGTACAACACAAGATATTATTTAGGAAGAAGAGGTATGATAAAAATTAACAAGTGGTTCTGATGAACTGAATGGGCTAAATCGGTGTTTCTCAACTATGTCAGCTTAAAGATTTGTGGACTTCATCCCCCAGAATTCTCCAGCCAGTCTCTTAAAGTTGCTGAAGCTGAAAAATATGGGGCTAGAATTGCATATTTAGAATTGCATATTTAAATCCCTGAGCCAGCACCATGAAGGATTGTACTTTGCTCTACTGTTGCCATGTTCCAGTTTCTGCAATCTGAGCTTGCAACTTTCTCAGAACACTGGGATAATAGCTCCTAGAGGAAGCTATTTATGATTAAGGAGGATATAAAGTTACGTATTCTGTGAACTGACTTCAGAAAGCCACACATGGAAAGACATTTCAGAATTAAAGTTGAAATTTCCAAATGAGAATACAAGATGATGATGATGATAATGATGATGATAGACAGAGAGATTTGATTTAAATCAAGTCGACTTAAATCATGATTTAAATCATGATTTAAATAACTAGTAAAAAAGCTTGATTTAAATCAACTTGATTTAAATCATAATTTTTAAAGAGCAATTGTCATCTCTGTCCCTCAGCGGCTCCTCCTCTGACCCGCTGTTGACTCACCAACACTTCCATTCACTTTAATGGGATGGCTGGTGATGCTGTAGTGACCCTACAAGGTGAGGGACTTGGCGGGCAGCAGGTGAGTGGATGCCCGCTAACAGGCACTGCCATGATGGATCTGAAATGACAGGTGCTCTTTAAATGTAAGGACTCATTCTTGCTGATACTTAGAATCTTTAATATTATTATTTGCAAATAAAATGAAAGTTTCTTATTTAGCTTGCAGAGCTTGGATTCATTGAATGAGTTTACCAAAAATATGAATATTGCAGAATATTCAACCTCATGCTACATAACTAAGCTCCATTTCCTGCTGAATAAACTAAATTATTAATGTATCTTAAATAGAAAACTATCTTTAGATAGATTTTTACTCCAAAAGCATTTTATTAAAATAAATTCGATAAAAATAAAAAAAATCCAATTTAATTTTTTTTAAAAATCATTAATTTTTTTCCATCCTGATGATAGGCCAAATATTTCTCCTTACCTCTTTTATATGTGACTCACCTCCTTAAAAATAAACAAATATGCAAAAAAAAATTCAGGAAAAGGTGGTAGGTTTTCAGATGACCCTTATTACGTTGGCATGATTATCAGTTTCTTGCAGGGCTCAAATGATAGCAATTCATAACAAAAATTCTTAAATAATCATGCTGTCTGAGAGCCTATTAGAAAGTAGCATTGCTTTGAAAAAGTTTGCCATTAATCAAGCTCCTGTTTTTATTTTGTTAGCATTTAAACATGACAAGTGTGTGAAGAAAAGCATTATTAATAAAATGCAGTACATCAACATAAAACAGTGCATATGTATTGTATAGAAAGTTTCTCCTTATTTCCAGGTTAAATCTCTCCTTGTTCAAGAAATAATGGATGGAAACTGAGCAAGGAGAGATTTAACCTGGAAACAAGGAGAAACTTTCTGACAGTGAGAACAATCAACCAATGGAACAGCTTGCCCTTGGAAGTTGTGGGAGTGCCATCACTTGAGACTTTCAAGAAGAGATTGGACTCCCATCTGTCAGAAATGGTGTAGGGTCTCCCGCTTGGGCGGGAGTTTGGACTAGATGACCTGCAAGGTCCCTTCCAACTCTGATTATCTGTTAAATCTGTATAGTTAGACAATATATGTGCCTAAGTGTGAAGTAATAATTTTGGGGACTATTCTGGATGACTTCTTGTCCTGAGGGTCAAAACAGTTCATAGATACAGTTTCAGACAGTTTAATACATTTAGCTATACTATTATGGATTGAATATATGTTTTGTCAGAGCTTAAGCTTAGCATGAAAACATTGGTCTGACACACTATCTATCTCATCTTTTACTCCCATTTACTTGCTTTCCAAAAACATCTACATCTTTTAGCTCCCAGCCTGGCTAATTTTATCTGCAATTGCTTGCATTCCTGAGACTAGAGCATTGCTAGACATTTGAAAGATTGGGAAAATGTGCGTGTACACACATTCAGTTGAGGAAAATGGCTTTTCCACCAGGGCTTCCAAAGCTTTCTTTTTCAAAATTGTCTTCATCACACATATCACTATGTTATTTTATTTCTTTATTTGCTGTATAAACAGGACTGCAGAAGTGATTGTATTTAAGCCCCTAGAAAGCCAAGTTGCATCTCTGCTATGCAACAGTTGACTTAGTGTATCATAAGTTGCAGATTTAAAATGTGCCATTTCAACACACTTCCCTGCCATAACACTAATTAGGTTTTTGCTGAATGGCACACACCATGTTTTAATATTTCTGTATGAATCATACTGTTGTGGAACTCTTAATACCTTTTACCACCTTCTTATTCATGGGATCTGCTATTTTTGAACACATATTACAATCAGTGGATTTATTTTTCTTAAGGAATTCATTTCCTTTCCAGACCCACACTTAACAAAGGCAGCATTATCAGATTAGAGTGGAAGGAGACAAGGCTATGCTAGCCTCTTCCATACCAAACCAGAAAAGCATTTTCTCTGCATCTACCAAGTTATGTGTGCATTAACAACATTTGTAGCAATCTCTTTGTAATTCGGCTGTCTGAATATGAATAAGTAGAAAGAGACTGTTGATACCTAAGACATCAGCTCACGTCTTTGCAGATTTAAATAAAATTATAATAAAAATCAATATTCCCATCAAGTTTATTAAATTAACTCCTGTTTTTAAAGTATTCTTTGACTCTACTAGTAAGTTCAATATTTGTACAAAAGAGGTACAACCATAAATTACAATTACCCTCTCCCTAAGAGAATATTAGATAATAATTTGCATTTTTGTGAGATTGAACTTTTTTTAGGCCAGCATAAGTTGTTCAAATGTATTTTTGAATCTTATCCAATTGTTTGTGGAAAGGAAGACGCAGGGTAATTGCCACATTGATGCTATTAGTTAATTAATATTAGGTTGTTGGATTTCTTTTCTTTTCTTCTTTTTGTATTTTGTTTTATTTTATTCAGAAAGTTAAAATACAAATTCCAAAAAAATAATAATAACAGAAAAAACATTAAAAATGTGTATTAGAAAGGACGTTTATTGATTTAATACTATATAGTTTTATATAGCTGTCCATCTATATGACTCTGGGCAGATTTATATAGCTGTCCAATTGACTCTGGGAAGCTTACAAGCAGAACAACAATTAAAACTATAATAATCACAACATAAAAACATGAGATATAAATAACAACAACAATAAAAACATAAAAAATGCATAAAAATGCATAAAAGAACCCCAATATAGTGTGAGGACAACCATCATTCTGCCTCATTCATTTTTTTGCAGTGGATTTCCAGAGTTGATGGAAGAAATTTTAAAGAGTTTCTTGAAGGCTAAAATAGTTGGGGCTAACCTTACCTCAGTGTAATAATGGCTGATGTAGAGGGTGGGGTTTATAGCAGAAAACTATAAACTGTGTCTCCTGAGTCCCTCCTTAGCAGATAAGACCTGGAGCATACTTCTGCTACTGAATCTGATGGGATAAGTAGATGTAAGTGAGAAAACACAGTCCCTCAAATGACCTGGTTCAATTTCATGTAGGGCTTTAAAGAAAAAAACCAGCACTTTGAATTGCATCCAAAAGCAGAATTACAACTAATGTACTTGCTGAACATATCCATAACATGTGCCATCCTAGAGGCACACATAACTGTCTGTGCTTTCACATTCCATGCCAGTTGAAGCTTCTGGATGTTCCTCAAGAGTAGACTCATGTAGAGAGACAGGGAGCAGGTGATGAGGGCAAGAGTATCAATGAGTTAGAGCCACCTGGTCCAAGAGGGGTGCAACATAAAAGAAGGGTCATGGTTATATTTGTAGTCTCTATTGCCCATCGCATTTTAACCATTATAAGACTAGACTGACATCTAGACTAAAGTTTGTATAGGAGAGCTAGTTATTAATTATATCGTATCATTTTACATTGAGTAGACCTCTCCAATAGGACAAAAAAATTAAAAAGTTGCATTTAAACCAGGAAAGCTGGGGTAGATTTTGAAGTATCTTCTCCCTGCTATAAAGTCATGTAGGGCCACTTTATATAATCTCTGAAGTTTTGATTGCAGCTGAAAAAGTATTTCTAGGGCTTATAAGAAGAGATCCAGATTGAGGTTGCTTTCCAGTGCAAACACAGAGTTGGACTGTGGCCTCTAAAGTGCCGCCAAAGATATCTTCATAACTTTAACAAATTTAACAGATAATCAGAGTTGGAAGGGACCTTGTAAGTCATCTAGTCCAACCCACTGCCCAAGCGGGAGACCCTACACCATTTCTGACAAATGGGAGTCCAATCTCTTCTTGAAAGTCTCAAGTGATGGCACTCCCACAACTTCCAAGGGCAAGCTGTTCCATTGGTTGATTGTTCTCACTGTCAGAAGTTTCTCCTTATTTCCAGGTTAAATATCTCCTTGTTCAGTTTCCATCCATTATTCCTTGTCTGGCTTACAGGCACTTTAGAAAATAGATTGACCCCCTCCTCTCTGTGGCAGCCCCTCAGATATTGGAAGACTGCTATCATGTCTCCCCTCATCCTTCTCTTTACTAGACTAGCCGAGCCCAGTTCCTACAACCATTCATTTTATGTTTTAGCTTCCAGTCCCCTAATCATCCTGGTTACTCTTCTCTGTACCCTCTCCAGAGTCTCAACATCTTTTTTGTAATGTGGTGACCAAAACTGGATGCAGTACTTCAGGTGTGATCTTACTAAGGCTTTATAGAGTGGTATTAGTACCTCCCTTGATTTTAATTGTATCCCTCTGTTAATACAACTTAGGATTGCATTAGCTTTTTTGGCGGCGGCTGCACACTGCTGGCTCATATTTAGCTGGTTGTCCACTGAGACTCCAAGATCCTTCTCACAGTTACTGCTACTGAGCCTGGTTTCACCCAGTCTATATGTGTACTTTTGGTTTTTCTTGCCTAAGTGCCTAACTTTCTTGCCTGACTTTACTTTTGTCTACATTGAATTTTATTTTGTTAGATATGGCCCAGTGTTCTAGTCTGTCAAGATCCATCTAGATCTTGAGCCTATCTTCTTGGGTGTTAGCTAGCTGCCAGCTTAGTATCATCTGCAAATTTGGTAAGTTCCCCTTCTATTCCCTCATCTAAGTCATTAATGAAGATATTGAAGAGTACTGGGCCCAAGACAGAACCTTGTGGCACCCCACTGCTTACTTCCCTCCATGTAGACTTAGTCCCATTAAGGACTACTCGTTGAGTACAGTTTGCCAGCCAGTTGCACGTCCATCTAGTGGTGGTGCTATCTATTCCACTTTTTTCTAGCTTACTAAGAAGTAGGTTGTGGACTACTTTGTCGAATGCTTTGCTGAAATCTAAATATATTATGTCCACAGTATTTTGCTGGTCTAGTAATTTAGTCACTTTGTTGAAGAATGAAATAAGATTGGTTTGGCATGATCTGTTTTTAACGAACCCGTGCTGACTGCTAGTTATTACTTTACTAATTTCTAAATGTTGGCAGATCTGTTTTTTCATTATCTTTTCCAGTATCTTCCCGGGTATTGATGTTTGGCTGATTGGTCTATAGTTTCCTGGGTCTGTTTTTTTTTTCCTTTTTTGAAGATGAGAACCACATCAGCTCTTTCCCAGTCCTCTGGTAGGATTTTTGAAAGATATGGTGCAGTGGTTCTGAGATGACCTCTGCCAGCTCCTTTAAAACTCTGGGATGTAATCCATTGGGCCCCAGTGATTTGTTTTCATCAAGATCAGACAGGTGTTCCTTTACTAATTTTTTGCTTATTTTAACTTTTATTTCTGGTCTGTCTTTTACAGTTATGTTTTTGGTGGGTTGAGCTATAGTTTCTTTTTGCATGAAGATGGATGCAAAGAATGAGTTAAGCAGTTCTGCTTTCTCTCTGTTGCCTGTTACTTCCTTGCCATCTTCTCTCTTTAGTGGATCAACTGTTTCCTTGATTTTTTTCTTGTTATTTATGTGTTGGAAGAAACTTTTTTTTATTATCTTTGACTTTTGTTGCAAGTCTTGGTTCGTTCTGAGCCTCTGCTATCCTGACTTTGTCTTTGTAGATTCTGGCTATCTGCTGATATTCTGCCTTAGTTGTATGACCTTCTTTCCATTTTTTGTACTTGTCCTTTTTTTCTTTCAATTTGCCAGAGAGATTTTTTTTGCAGCCATGCTGGTTTCTTTCTTGTTTTTCTTGTTTTTCTTTCTCAGTGGTATTGTGCAGGTCTGGGCTTCTATCATAATACTTTTTATTTACTTTTTATTTACTTCTTTTCCCAAGATTCTTGAGTTGTTTTCCACTTTAGGATTTTCATCCATGGAATATTTCCCAAGTTCTCTCTGAGTTTATTGAAATCAGCTCTTTTAAAGTCCAAGGCTCTGGTGTCATTATGTTCTGTTGCTTGTTTTTGTGTTGTGTTGAATTCTAGTATGACATAGTCACTCTCACCCAAGGTTCCTGCAGTTTCAACTCCCTCTATCACTTCTTCTCTGTTTGTAAGAATTAAGTCCAGTATGGCTGTCCCTCTAGTTTCACCCTCTAGCTTTTGGACAACAAAGTTGTCAGCTAGGTTGGTCAGGAACTTGTTTGATGTCTCACTTGGTGTAGAATTAGTTTTCCAATTGATATCAGTATAATTGAAGTCTCCCATTACTATTGTTGTGCATTTCCTGCATATGTTTGTTAGTTGGCTGGCAAAAAGGACATCTATATTTTCTGCTTGATTGGGTGGCCTATAATATATACCTATGGCCATGTCATTCTTTTTTTCTTTTATATTGACCCATATGCATTCTAGGAGGTTTTCATCTTTGGTTTCATGCATTTCTGTAGCAATATAGTGGTCCTTTACATACAGTGCAACTCCACTTCCATTTTTATGGGGTCTGGTTTTTTTGAATAGTTTGTATCCTTCTACCAGTATGTTCCAGTCATGGGTTTCATCCCACCAAGTTTCCATTATTCCAACTATATCATATTTACCTTCATGTATTCGTAGTTCGAGTTCACCCTGCTACAAGGAACCCTGCTACAACTTGCTACAAGGAACTTGCAAAATCCTTGTGGTCATATTGGTAGTATGTGCAGCTGTAAAAAACTGATGACTGGGTGGGGGCAGAATTAAGAAGAAGTGATAACGGCTCTTCTCTTCCACTGATGTTTTTCAACATTCAACAATACAACATGTCAGGTTAGTCCTATTATTATGCAAAGTGAGACTGTTATCTCAGGCAGCAGATGCTAGGAGACAAGAAATGGTCAGAATTATGTGTGTGATACAAAAGTTGCTCTGTGCTGCTAAGCTTGACTCCTGTCCTTGGGTGTTGGGAAAAACATTCTCAAAAGAAAATTTAACTGCAGGTCTGTTTACCTTTTGCATATAAAATCGTAAGTCTTTTGCCAAATGGCAATATGTCTTCTGACCCCCTGGACAAATCTACAATTTCTTCAAGGCAGTTCTTTAGTAACTGCAGGGGTAGGTCAGTTGGGAGCTTCTTCCTTTGAAGCCGATCTTAAAGCTGGCACAATCCATAATGATATTCTCAAAAGGAAGAAGAGTTTATGTTAAAAAAAAACACCTGTCTCTGGGGTTTTGTTTGCTTTGTGCAGGAATAGGTAATTGTGGAATTTATCCAAGGATGATGGTTTTCCATGATTTTCTTATTTACACCAATTCAGGAATACTGTGCAAATTTTAAAAAAACCCTCAGATGTGGCTCACTAAATTCCAGAAAGCTCACTAGAGAATCCCCAAGGTGCTTTCTCAAAAGGCAACGGACTTTCTTTGTTTTTATTGTAATAATACCACCCTCCAAAACTCTGAGGGTTTGTTTGTGTTACATGTATTAATAAATACATTGTGGCTTCCTCCTGAACATATTGTTTCCAGCTCATAAAAGGTTATTTTAAAACTCTCACATGAGAACAATGTTTCACAGATCTTTTTAGGGGATTTTAATCTGATTGCTCATTAAATTTAATGTGCAAATCAGGTTATGAAATGTCTTTTGGGTGCTTTTGAAAATAGCCATAAATTATATCTACCTATTATAGTATATTTCTATGTGAACAGTTAGCTTAGTTGTCATTTCTACATAATTTAATAATTTATGGGCAACAATGTACCTAAGGAATTGGCAATACCAAGTACATACAAAAGGAGAAGACATATTTGCTACACAAATTCTTGTTTAGACTTGTGCACCACGTGCCTTCCTCATGTCTTTATCAGAATAATTCGTCACATAACCCAAACAGGGTTGTATATTTTGTTGCAGCTTTATTTACTCTAATCCTTTTCTCAAAATGTTACCTAGTGTGGTATGTACGTGTATGGGTATTTTGTTTTGTTTAAGAATCCCCTTCCACATTTTTCCACAAAGGTTTACAATCTTCAGTTTCATTTGAGGTCCTTCAAACAAATTATATCTATTTACAGAATTGACACTTGCTTAAATTATGTCATGTTATTTTCAGAATTCAGGGTGAATAGTTAATGGTGGCAAAGCAAAAGCAAAAAGCAGGAAAAAAAATGCTGAGCTTAAAGTATTTTGTTAGATTTAAACAATTTAAGTAACTTATTACATTGGTGATACAGAAAAGAGAACGTTGAAAGCAGAATCTCAGCCTATTAGACATGGTCTGAAGCTTTCTGAAACATCCTTTCCAAGGTTGAGTAGCTCTGGGTTTGATCAGTGATCGTTACTTAGGAAGATCTGAGGAAGACCTTAGGAAAACAGGAACAGTGAAAGCTTTGTTCCTTGGTTCTATATGAATTTTCAATATGTATGAACAGATTCAGGTCATCCTTGACTTTATAACCACAGCTGAGCCCAAAATTTCCATTACTAAGCAAGACAATGGTTTGCCCCATTTTCTTGCCACAGTTCTTAAGTGAATCACCGCAGCTGTTAAGTTAGTAACATGACTGTTAAGTAAATCTGGCTTCCCCATTGACTTTGCTTATCACAAAGTCACAAAAGATGATCCCATGACCATGGGACACTGCAACCGTCATAAATACACGCCTGTTGCCAAGCTCCTGAATTTTGATCTTGTGACCACGGGAATGCTGCAATGGTCGTAAGTGTGAAAAACAGTCATAGCTCATTTTTTTCAGTGCCGTTGTAACTTTAAATTGCAATAGCACTAGCACTTAAACTTATATACTGCTTCACAGTGCTTTACAGCCTTCTCTAAGTGATTTTACAGAGTCAGCATATTGCCCCCAACAATCTGGGTCCTCATTTTGCTCACCTCGGAAGAAGGAGGGAAGGCTGAGTCAACCTTGAGCCTGGTGAGATTCGATCTGTCAAACTGCAGTCAGCCGGCAGTACCCGGCAGTACTGCACTCTAACCACTGTGGCTCTTGGTCACTGAATGAATGTTTGTAAATCAAGGATTACCTGTACAAAATATTGGCTATTCTAAGCTCAATCAAGTGCCCATTTTGGAGAGTGGGTTTTACAGTCTCTCAATTTTTATTGCTGCTAAAGCAAAGTTGCCAGGAGTGCCAATTAAAAAACCTGATTGTCAGGGGCAACAATTTATTCCTGTGACATGACCTATTTCCAGCTGCTGCTTCTGCCATACAACACTCTGTTGGAAAGATTTGTTAATGTACTTCATTTGGTAATGCGCAGAGCCTTTTTTCTCCTTTCTTTTATGATTGGTCCTATTTAACAAGTTATCCTGCCATTGTGATTTTTAAACACTCCATCCATTTCCAAACATTCTGCTTAAAACTCTACAATATTACCTTCATTGGTAAAATGAATTAATGATCTTGCTGATACAACTTTCTTTTGCAAAATTCACATTTGCAATAAAAGAGCTTTTAATTGTTCTTGTCTGTGTTCACTGCTTTCATCTTCTATTGTGGTCACTGGAAATTAACAAGGCTATGCCCACACATTATTGAAAATTATTCACACCATTTTTAGGAAGTAGGTAAATTAAATAATTGGAGTATTCATATTGTTTCCCAAAATAGTCCCCCTCCTCCAAATGCCACATTTGATAATGAACGTTTTTAATGTTGTATGGAAACTTGTGAAGTAGATAACTGTGACTCTTGTGTCACTTATTTTGGGAACAGGGACAAAATGAGGGGATATGATTAGTTACATATCAGAAAATAAAGTCTGAAATTGCATCAAAGTGATTTCTTTGAAGCAAAGACTCTAGATAATTTTCGGCTATGGTTGAATATGATTCCTGTGAACTAGCTTCATCTGTACATCAAAAATGTCTTCACACAGGTTAATAACCTTCTTTACCTCCTCATTTTATAATGGGTTGCGGTTTCTGAATCTCTCTGTCCTAGTAAAAATAGTCCACTCTTCCTTGTCTGTATTTTGGGTGTTTATAGAATGCTCAAAAAGTGGGGGAAACTTGGAGAAAAGCAGAATATCTTGAAAGGATGCTTCTCAGGAATTGTAGCCAGTGCAAATTACAGTACTACTTCTATTCACCATGTGGACTATGGTATCCTTGACAATACACTGATTGGCAAAACAGATTTCAACAAGACTTTATAAGTTTAAAAGAAGGATTAGGGTGATATGATAGCAGTGTTCTGATATCTCAGGGGCTGCCACAAAGAAGAGGGAGACAAGCTATTCTGCAAAGCACCTGAGGGCAGGATAAGAAGCAATGGTGGGAAAATAATCAAGGAGAAAAGCAACCTAGAACTAATGAGAAATTTCTTGAGAGTTACAACAATTAATCAGTGGAACAACTTGCCTCCAGAAGTGGATTTTTGTTCTAACACTAAAAACTTCTTTAAATATATTTTTTCTTCACAATTATACCATCTTCCTGTCTTTTCATTTGAAAAGAAGTCATCGCACTGCTAATGTAACAACTCTAAGATTAAATGTAGGAATCCCTGGATTCAACAAGCGGTGACTGCAACTAACTGCAACTAAAACAAGAGGACATCAAATTGAAGTGTCATCAGAAATTTAAAAGTTTCTTCTAGACTCATCTAACTTCTGAGATGTCCCTTGCCATAATATGGGAGGCCAGCAAAGGATTCATAAAACACTTGTTTGTTCCCCTTACATCAAACAGAAAGAAAATCATGCAGAAATGAAAATACATATGACTGAATAGTTTGAAACAAGTAGAAATAACTCGTTCCTTGTTCCTTTATTCTTTTTTTAATTTCTATTAACACTAGAAACATCGGCAATTCAAGTATGTCAACAAAATAAGAATCTGAGGAGCTAAATCAATTACACAAGAAGGTTAACTGAAATTACTTGCTGATGATATAGTATTCCCAAATACTCAACCCAGAGAACCTTTAACATTGTTGATAGAATGTAGACATTGGTAGGGTTTGGTGTCAGGCTACCAAATTAATAAAAAGAAAGTTCAAATAGGATAAAAAACACATTATGTCTATCAAGAAACAAGTTCAACATGACTGCTGAGAAGGCAAAATAAGGCTTTTTTTAAACCAAAAATAATACAATAAAAGAATAATTCTTATCAACCTGGGTACAAAACCATCAGCAGACCTTTCCAGATGGAAAAAAAAAATTGTATCTGACTACGTTGGAAAGAACTGTAACTTACAAAATGACTATCCTACCAAGACAAATGTTTCTTTTTTACATGATTCTAGTATTTAAAATAAGTTATTAAACATTTGACACAGAAAATAATAATTATATTGGTTCCAACAAAAAGCCAAGAATGAAATTTAAAAATTTGCAGAACACAAGAGAATGAGGTGCTTTGACGACTTCAAACTGTAAACTGTTTGAAAAGAATTTCTAGTTGTTTTATTGATTTAGAACAGAATTTCCTGTGGAGCTGCTTTCTGATTTAGTCTATCTAATGGAGCTGACATCAGTGCTCCTCCACATTTAATTAGTTTCATTATCTTCAGATACCCAGGAAAAGAATTACAGAAATTCAATCAAAGCTTGACCGAATTTGATAATCTCATAAAATGTAGTACAGTACTGACAATTGGATAGTATGATATATAAATTATTAATCAAGTATGACTAGAATTTGAACAAGCTATACTGTATGATAAAATACATGGAGAACAGAAATATAGTTCTGGTGATACAACAGTGGAAATTTCATGGAAGCATATTAAATTTATTTTGAACATTATACTCAAAAAGAATTGATATAGTATATAAGCTTTTATCATTGGTATATCAATCCATTCGTGATTGCAAAATGAATAATAATTTTCCCCAAATAAATTTCATTTGGTGGCAATGCTGTAAAATCCAACAATATTGAAAAGGATTCCCTTATGTAAAACGAAACAAATTTTGAAATATGCAATCCCACTACAACCAGATATATTTTTATACAATTTGACCAACCATATATCCCTTCAAAATGTACTGAATTGGAGTTGTATGTTAATAGCTACAAAGATTTCTAAGACTTTCATTAGGAAAAAAAAATCTTTGATTCCCTCTTTGGAAGAATAGCTAACTAAATTGTGGAATTATATCTCAATGTCCAAAACCACATTGTTTATTTTAAATAAATCTGTTGCAGAAGTTAATTATATGGAGGACATTTTGGGAATACAATATTTTAAATGGAATTGTGCCACATGCAAAATTTGGTTTTTAGAGTACTTTAATTTTTGTATAATTTATAGTATTAGTAGAATGCATTTTACTACAATTTTCTTTTAATAATTTGAACAAAATTAACATATTTCATAATATTGCCATAATATAATGATAAATTGGAATATATTAGTTTTATGATATTTCAGATTTGTTTATTATCCCATATTTTGATATCTATATAAATTTTCTTCTTTGAGCTACTTCTTTTCTTTCAAAATATATAATAAAAGATTGGGGAGGAAAAGCCATTTGCACTGCTGCTTGTCAAAGGCATATATGAGCTGAAGCATCTTTTTTAAAAGAAAAGACATATAGACAGTTTCTCCTGAGAAATTATAATATATGTAAAAGTTTAGGCAGCCCCATCAAACTGTATGCTTCAATGAAGCCATAAGTAAACAGAAGCTGACGCATCTATTGGATCTGAATGCATAGCAATTATTTATGAGCAGTTGTTTTTTGAATATGGTGGAAAAGTTTGTACATATATCTGTCAATATTTTATAAACCCCATTTTGCAGAAATAAATAATTTCCATTTTCTGTAGCAAAGTAAGAGTCTTTCTATTCTTTCTTTTTTATTTTTTCTCACTCTTTCTTTCAGAATGCTTCTGGCTCAGAAATATTCTTAGCCTACCTGGCAGGCACTGCTTATTTGAAATCTCACCCAAATTTCTTCATGTCTGCAAACTATGAAAACCATTCCAAAATCTTTTTTTTTAATCTGAAGGTACCTTTTACATGATTTGGAAATATGTTTCCGATCATTATCTTCATGGAATCTCCAAAAACTTTGAAAGTTTCCAATGGCCCATTTCCTCCTCCTCCTTGGCCACAACAAAAGTTTTTTTTAGCAATGTACTGCACAAATTACTATTAACTTGCTTCCAAAGTGACTGCCACTAAGCTTCTCCCACAATTTAATATGTACAGTATGTTTCAATATATATCAGAGGGTGGTCTTCTTTGTTAATGGAAGTTTTCAATAACGTCAACAAATTAAATGAGGAAAAAGCAGAACGAGTCATGGCAAACTCCCTATATCGATGGTACATCTTGTCTTTCAAACTTGGATTACTTTATTTTTATGTTGGTGAAACCAGGTCTGGGAAATAAGCCTTTCCATCTGCTACATCCTGGGCAGGTGAAACATTGCTCTTCCACAAAGATTTTGGAGAGTGAATGTTAATATTATTTCTGAACTCCATGTGTTCTCCAATGAGTTTTATGAGAGATTCTGTGTTGCAATTATTTTGTTTCTGGTACTCATTATTAACCTATTTGTTTAATAATCACTGAATAGTAATCAGACAGTGATTAAAAAATCAAGATGGCGGCTGCAATTGCATTCCACTTTCATATACATGTCAACATTGTGATTTAAGTAAAAAGGAAGGAGGATTTCTATGTGAAATCCTACTTCCTTTTTACTTACATCACAATATTCACATGCATATGAAAGTGGCATGCAATTGCAGCTGCCATCTTGACTTTTTTGACACCCTCCTTTAAAGATGTGTTACTATGGCCAAAACTGACTCCATGCATTTTTTCCCATTTTTCAAAAGGGATACTGCAACATTACCTAAGAATATTTTTACAAAACAATCCTTCAACTGCCAGGCCAACACTCTTTGCCTCAGCCAAGTTTTCCCCTGAAAGTATCGAAACACAAAATGCAAAATTCACTATACAAAATTTATCCAAGACAAACCACCTCACAGATATTGCAAACAAAATTTTCAATCACCTCCAATGCTGGCATACAGTATTTCGCATCTTTTACCCTTCTAAGAAAGAAGCCATGATAATATTTGCATCACCTGAGCAGGGGGTTGGACTAGATGACCTCCAAGGTCCCTTCCAACTCTATTATTGTTTAATTTATTTAATGAGAGCAAGCTGCTCAAGCAATTGCCAGCCCCTGGGCTGCTTTTGTCCCTTCTCTTTAAACCAGGGGTCTTCAAACTTGATAGCTTTAAGATTTGTGGACTTCAACTCCCAGAATTCCTCCTCCAGCCATGTTACCTCAGGAATTCTGGGAGTTAAAGTCCAAAAATTTTAAACTTGCAAAGTTTGAAGACCCTTGCTTTAAGCACTCTCCCCAGTGAGAATAAAAGCTTTGCCTGAAACAGCCCAGTTTGTGCGAGTGAAGTAAAATAGGCAGAAAGTGATGTTTTTGTTTAAAGAGGCAGACCTAACAAGGCAGCAGGAATCAGAACAGTGTTTGGAATTAGGAGGCAGCTTGCAGACCTCAGCCATGGCAGGGTCCTTATTTTGTTTGCGAAGAGTCCAGAGCCCACTTTACTCATAAGGAATAAGTAGTATGTGAATGCTTGTGAATGTGATCTAGAGACTGGTGCTACTTTTGGCTCTTTTGTGTCTTGAGCTCACCAAATTGGGTATAGTTTAAAAGAACCCATGACACTAGTTGGAATCTTTAATAAAAAAAATACAAATCCACATACATTCCTGTATCTATCCATCTTCCTTCTCTCCTGCCTATGATCAAAGTTGTGAACTGACACAGTAAAAATGAGTACTTTCATAGCCCATTCAACAACAGAAAACAAGATTATGGTATACAGTAGGGACAAATGTTACTACCTGCTAAAGCAGCGGTCGACAACAGGTGGGCTGCAGCCCACTGATGGGCTGTGAGAAAATTTTGGTGGGCCACAGAGAAATCGCACCCTCAGAGCACCCCCACAAAGCAATTAATTCAGGCTGCGCAGAAATACAAAGCTGCACTGCCCACATGTCCCGCGGGAACCCTCCCCGCCCACTCACTCCTTACCCGGTAAACTTGCCTGCTAAATTGCTATTTTTCCTTTTTCCAACCTTCATCTGTTCTGCTGTGCTGGGAGATTTAGATTAGCTAGGAAGCAGGAAATGGTTGGATTTCTTGCTTTCTAACTAGTCTTTAGATCTTCGGCTCTGCTCTTAAGCACAGCCGAACCTCCCTTAGGACTGAAGGTTTGCTTGCAAGCAAATTCAGTGCAGACTCACGGCAAGCAAATTTGAGAGACTGAGCTAGCCAATGGCAGATAGATCACTCAATGATTCTGTGAGCAACTCAATCTGCCTGCTTTGCCTGATTTTGGGTAAAAGTTGCTCTTTTTTATAAAAAGTTCAATATTTACATGCATGGTGTGTTGTGAGTTAATTTTGCGAGTTTGCTTGCAAGCAAATTTTATGTGACAGACTGAGCTAGCCAGTGGCAGATAGATAGATCTCTGAATGAATCTGTGATTCTGTAAACAACTCAATCTACCTGCCTGCTTTGCCTGATTTTGGGTAAAAGTTGCTCTTTTTTATTAAAAATTCAATATTTATATAAATATTTATAATATTTACATACAAGCCATGCCCAGCCAGTCAGGGGACCACCAAGCCACACCCACAAATTAGGCCATGCCCACAGAACCGGTTAGTGGTCCCTGGGATCTAAAATTATGAGTTTGGTGGTCCCTGAGGTCCAAAAGATTGACAACCCTTGTGCTAAAGTCTGCAGGCTGAACTGATGAGTAATAGAGAAACAAGAACTGGTTTAAAAACTATCCCTGTGATAAGACAGCTTTTGTGTAGAAATGCCAGAGCCTCCCTGGGATCAAGTTGATGAATCACAAGTTAAATGTTAGTAATTTTCCACACCCAAGTCTGCATATTGTTCAAAGGGACAAAAAGACTGAGCAGGGTTAGGTGGTAGATAAAGACAAAAGGTTTACATTTCAAGTTAAGGAACTCATCCTGAAAGTATATTTTATGAGATTTTCGCAATCTGAATTTGGCAAGGAGAATAATAGCAAATTGAAAGACATTGTATTCAATGGTTATGGGGGTAGGTGTCCATGAGTCACTGACCGTCAGTCTTGATTCCTTGTGACTCCTTGAATAAATCCATCTGGTTTCACTGGCAACATTTGAGGAGTAGTTTGCCATTGCCTCCTTTCTAGGGCTGAGAGAGAAAGACTGGCCCAACATCACCCCGCTAGCTTCATGCCAAAGGCAGGGTCAGAATTTAAATTAGAATTCTAGTCTGTGCTTTAACCACTACATGAAACTGGCTCTTAGAATGGTATTACCTGTTGGCACATCCATGTTTTTGACAATGCTACAAATAAGCACCAAAATGATTTTCTGTGTTCTCTATCTTTAGAAAATTTCAGCAAAGATGAAACCAATTGCAATAATGGTTAATACAAAAATGTACTATATATAAATAAAGCAGAATTACAGACATAAGCAGATAATGTTGAAATCATCTTTAAGAATTGATAAGATCCTCTATTTACAGTAGAAAAAAATGTTTGACTTGGAAGAGTCAGAGAAATTAATGAATTATAGTTGAACGAAACCTGGGCCATTCATTTTCCTTGCCAGATTTCTAGAGAAATGCACTGTTAAAAAGTTAAAACTGGAAAGGTTACCTACCTAACATTTGCAAAACTTCCATTAAGCAGAAAGATTTGGATTAGAATACTGGAAAATAATTTTCCACTCTGGCATCTGTATCAATCCTTTATTTTTACAGAAATTAGTTGTACAGTATCTTGACTGAAATTCTGTATTCCCACATTCAGGAGTCCTTGAAGTTAGCCTGGCAACCTCCTGGTATCATCTTGGAAAGAACTACAGATTTGATTTGATTTGATTTTTATTTAGTTTCAGAATATTAATTTATTTGCCACCCATCTCGCAGTTAAGGTGGAGAATAACTGTAAGAAACAGCTACACAGAAGGAAAAGAGGGGGATTCCACAACATCTCAGCTCCAACTTCATTCAGGGAATAGTCCAGCAATTTCCCAAGGCTAAAAGAGAATATTCCTTTCTCCTGCAGTTTTTTCTTGCATAAAACAACTGAAGCAAACAGTGTTTAATTTCCATTTGGTTTCCATTATCCGCTCTGCTCCAGCACTCGGGAATCTGGTTTTTCTCTTAGTGCAAAACAGTACAATAAATTGCCACAATAAAGTAAATTGATCCAAGGTTTCCCAGTATCAAGAGAGTAGTGGCATATTATCATGCTTTTCATTTGTTGCTCAGATAGCCTAATTTTACATTTAAGTAATTATTTAGCAGAGGCATCATTGCATAGATACTGCGTACTACCACCTGAATCAGCTACATTCAGATTCAGCACTTGTCCATATGCTGATAAGGTCAGAGACTGCATCAGACTAAGCGTCCAAAAACTTGTTTAATGGATACATGCAAAAGCAAAGTAGGGAAGCACTGTTTTTAAAGACAAGATTTGCAAAGCCTGGGAGGTCAAATCAGAATGGTCATTCCAGTTTATAAATGACATTTTGCCAAAGGAAATAGGAGTGGACCAAATTTGAAAAGCCATAATAGCATAAAATGTGTTTTGATTATTTTAATATATTTGATAGTCTCTCAGTCAACATCAGAGTCTTTGGCTAATAACAAAAAACACAGTAAACATAATACCCACCTAACAAGGAAGGCCTACCACCAACAGTCTTCCGATTTGTAGCCTGGTGCCTAATTGGCTCTCATAGTAATAGTGATTAAGAACAACCCAAAATAAATGTATGTTCATGCAGCAAAGAACAACAATAACTGTCATAGCAAAATGGACATGACCAATCCCCAGATCCAATGCTCTTAGATTAGTATCAGGAACAAACATAATAAAACCCAAGTTCGGTCATACATTGTCACGCTCTTCAGTGACCTTCCTTTCCCCGATTCAGTTTGACACAATCTGACCATAATTAAACAATGATGCTTTCCTCGTTTTAAATATAGATACCACCTATGACTATCTCCTGATTCATTTCTGCTAAGGATAAGTAAGTTACTGCTTAGCAGTCAGTGAGTTCATACACTGAATAGATCATAGGTTAATTACTTGGATTTTGTCAAAGCATAATGTGGGTTTTTTTTCTAAACCAAGCTTTATGGCTTGCAACATTGTTACACGTAAACCACAATTCCCTAGTATGTTCAACAAATTAAGCAAAGCAAATAGCCCACCAGCCTGAATTATTTCCTTTTCTTTCTTTGCTGCTCTTTTCAACATCTTCAGTCTCTGATTGAACTGATTAAAAAACTGGTAAATTTCTATAGGTAACATTTTTTCTTTCCCCACTCCCCTCTTTTTTTCAAAGTTTTGATGAAATTGACAGAAGTAGGGGAATTCTTTATAGTTCTAATGAATGCAAGCATTTTCAAAAGTGTCAGACTTTTGCCCTGGCGCCTTAAAAAAATGCAGTATTCGCAACCCCAGTCGTCTAAGTGAGAGGTGGGGAACTATGGATCCTTTATGACTTGTGGACTTCAACTCTCATAATTCCTGAACCAGCCATGGCGGCTCAAGAATTCTGGGAGTTGAAGTCCATAGTCATAAAAGAGCCATAGCCTCTCCCCCCCACCCCTTGTCTAAGTACTGGGCCTCATTTGTCAGCCCAGTAAGGTAGATCAGACTAAGAAATCAATGTGTTGTAGGTCTAGAGCTATTTTTATTGAAAAATAACATAGTAACAGAATCTTGCAAGTTGAATGTGCTTTCCCCCTTCCACGTTTTATCTTTAAGGGAGAGGCTTGTCTGAAATGTTTTCTCAAATTAATTTCTTAAATAGGCTGAAGCCCTGCTTAACTGATTGCAGCCTGCATAGCAGCACTTCCTCTTGTCCTTCAAGAACATTCTGTATGTTGTCTACATCTACTTTTGCAGGAGAAATCACCTGATGGGAGGCTGGTGTGCTTGGGATGGCAACAGAGGCTTAGCACCATGAAAAGGCCTGGAAAGAGCTACTCTTAGAAGAGTGGGAAGGTGAAACTAAGCAAGAGCACTTCGATTTGGGCCAGGTCATCTTAGGAAGCATATTAAGTATATTAGGGCTGGTACAAGAACAAGCACCATCCAAGAAAAATCCTGGCAATGGATACCATACATGGTCCACTCTTGTTTCAGAAGATGGGTGAAGGCCACCTACATCCAGTCAAGAGTGGAAGTGAGTGCAAGTCCCCCTTACATTTTCTCACTACACCCAAAGGGACTACTAGCCATCATTTGAGAATCCTTGTATTAAGGATAGTTACACCTTTTAATGCTGAAATATTAATGTGTTATATATGACCATGATCATGAAACTGGAAAAAGAATCAGAAAAGTCAACTGGACCACATCTGTGATTAAATAATACGGTACTACTGTATGAAGAAAACTGGTGAAAATTCTCCTCCTACAACTACTCTTCTGAAGTGTAAAATGTTGTGGCTCACTTTGCACAACACATTTAACTGTTAATTAGGGTTAAAGAGGTCTGGAAATGCCAAAGATGGATTAATTGACCTAGATAAATTCTAGGCGATTAATTTTAACTCAGACATGCAGAATTAAATTAACTCATTTCTGTTGAAACAATACCTTATCCAGTCATTTTATTCTAGTCCTCCAAGAGGAACTGCAGAAAAACAGCAACTGAAAAAGCAAGACTCTCCATTACAGAGCTCACTGCCAAGGCTTGGCAGCACAGAAATATCTCCAAAATACTAATAATGGGTAGCATGATTTGCCAAGGTATGCCGAAGGCTGCCTGCCTAGACCAGTGAATCTTAACCTCAGCAACCCGCTTATCAAGCTCAACAAATTTGACTTCAACTTCCAGAGTTCCCTAAATCTTAATTTTACTAAGTTAATTACTAAATTTAGTAAACATTTAGTCAATCTTAAATTGGCTAAATTCCATTGATGTATGTAGACAATGGAATGGTCATGGACATGAAGCCTTGTCAATACTTTTCTTGAAGCCAAGTCTCGTTGGATATAAGCACTTCCTGTAGAAAATGGGTAGGAGTTGTGTTTTCCAAACGGTGATACCAGACCCAATTAATGTGACTGGGAGCTGCCGTGTCAGTTGTAAGGAGAGCTGGCTGGATCGGTGGCTGAGAAATTAAAGTGTTCTAGGAAAAAAGCTCATAAGAAAACTTTAAAAAGAAAGAGATTCCCGTGAATAGACTACAAAAGAAAGGTAATGGAATTAAGAACTTGAAGTATGGAGCACTAGCATCTTGGATACAGCGTAACTAGTCAAATAATTCAGCCCTCTAACCTCTATTGTGTTGTCTCTGGAATTGGCTATTTGAAAAAAGGAATGTGTGGAAATGTAAAGTAGAAGATTTGCTCATATGTTTCATATTTTATTATGCTTTGCTAACATAGAAGACTATATACCCTCTTTCCTTTCTTATACAAAGAATATTACTAAATTCAGACTAATAGAATTCGCTGATAATTAATTTTGGTTTAAAACAAATCCCAACTCTTCTCCTGATAACAAATAGGCTGAAAATATTGACCCCATCTTCTGATGACACTATCTGTGCCCAGTCATGCTCTTTTTGTCATCGGAAACTAAGGGATTTCTGCTTATGTGATTAGAGAATGTCCCTGAGTCAACAGATTTTTTTTATGCATATAAATGCATACGTAAAATATTCCTATTAATTTCAGTGGAGAAAGGACCTCTGGCTACACACAAAAATAATCTGTTTTTCAACTATCTCCCACAGACACAACTCTAAGTTAAAATGCCAGACAAAACTGGGGAGAGCACAGTTCAAAGCCCACTTAATCAGGTCACTTACTTAGTGAAAATAAGTATTCTGCTTTTCTCCTAAGTAGCTTAGTACTGATTTAAATAGAATAAATGTAATAAAACTGTATTGAGTGTATGCATGACAGTTCCTTTGTTTATCTGTTAGTTTGCTAAATGGCACAGCCCAAGAAGATAACAATATCAGTGGAAACTTTGCTGGAATTGAGGAAAAGGAAGGCATGTAAACAATTGGGTTTCATACCTGACATGCACATCAGAGACCAAATATGGTATGAGTCAGACCAGCAGAGTAGTAGAGATTGGCACAACCTCAGAAAGACTACATACTTTGGAATTAAAGCAGAGGTCATGAAGGTACAACAACAAATAAATAAATAGTCTAATATTAGGCCATTTCCTTATTACAATATGGAAAATCTAGTTCCATCTATTTCACATACTGCAATTTCTTGCATATGTGTTCTGCATGTCAAATGCAAGGAGGTACATTTCATTCTTTTTTAGGCTGTGCAAAGCAGCTATTTGCTTTTGGAAAGTTTCTCTGTCACAGAAGCAGTATAATTCTACTTAGAGAGATAAGGAGAAGATGTGATTCTCCTCCTGAAGACACTGGGGCTTCCTGTCTAACAATTCCAAAAGCAAAAAAAAAAAAAAAAGTATTTTGAATATACCCAACTTTTGCCCAGAAACCTCTTCTGAGGCTTTAAGAAGCTGGCTAGAACAGGAAGAAGATGTTTTGCTCATGCCCAATAGAGTATAGAATGGAAGTCTCTTTGGGCTATTAAAATTCCAGGATGTGAGGCAAGTAAAGCACTGTAATAATATCAATGGAAATTCTCAATCATCCAGGCTATGGTTTTCCAAAGATGCTTTTTCAAGAGGCAACTTGACTTTCTTTGTTTTTCCTTGAAGACGTTTTGCTTGAGTCAGAACTGAAGAAGTTTCTTGGATGAGAAGCGAAACATCTTCAATGAAAAACAAAGGAAGTCCAGTTGTCTCTTGAAAAAACACCTTTGCAAAAGCACTTGAAAAAGCAGGCCAGCACTGCAGTAGTTTTATTTCATTTTCTGAAGAAAAAGGAAGGAAAAGTTGCCTTGTTTTGCCAACTTTGAAGGGTTGTTTTACACAAACCTTCATCAAAGGAAAACCCCTCTTCAGAGATTTCTATCATCCTTCATTCATTCCTATATTATTTGTATGACCATTCTTACTTTCTTTCCTTCTGTTTTTATGGTTAGAAGAAGAAACTTAAGTCAAGAAATAAGCATCTGATCCAAAGAAAGCCCCCGAGACTTATGCTAAGAGGTTGTTGTGTACCAAACAGAGGAGGAAAAAAAAAACCCTATCCTACATAATGTAACTAAGTGTGTCACACTTGCTTTCAAATTAAATTTAAAAACCTAAAACTCAAGCTACTGAAATCAGCATCAAAGAAAGAAAGAAAGACTTTTTTCCTCCAAGAGATTTGTGACACTTGGATTCTCTTTGAAAGTGACTGCTCTGTTTTCAAAGTGCAATTTTAAAAAGGGTCATCACAAACCATTGTGTTACAAAAGTATTCAAAGTCACTTCTTTATTCAAGCTGGGAATGCATAAGATATCTTAGGGAAATCAGCATGGGTTTTGCCCAGTTAAATTTAAAAATCTAATTCTTGATGCCACCCTGAGGTATCAATATCACATTAAGAGATTTCACAGTTAAGTCTGTGCAAGGCAGGCTGAATGAATTAGTGAGATATAAAACATGTGCCCATATCATTCCTGATCAAAGCTAAGAGGCGCATATAGCTTAACTGTGCCTAACTGTTTAGTAAATGAGAACATGAGACCCAAAGTAAAAAAATAAAAAAGCACTGATCTTCTACAGACTGCAGTTGTTTCTGCTTCCAGCCATGCAGTATCCAAGAGGGAGATAAAATTCTGATGCTTTGCCATAGCCAAACAACCCCAACTTCTTCTCTCTCCCAAACTGCTATACATTTCTGCTACTTATCCCAACTATGGTAGAAACGCTACAGCTGCAAGCTAGAAAGATTGTAAATGGATTTTTGTACTATTGGGATATGGGAAATTGATTTGAAATGAATCATATGATAGACACTGTGCAAGCATATGTCCCTCAGTGATGTTCAGTCACATCAACCATAGATGTTATCCTTAAACCTAATAGGTATGCAGTATTATTGTGTCCACGAGTGCAAATGTAATTGTGATGATTCTTATTTGGTAAAACAATTTTAACTTTATTAAATACTCATAGATACCTTTCTTAGCATCCAATAGATTTTGAACCATAAGAAGAAGAAACAGTAATAGCAGTGGGATATAATGTATTTCTGGATTGCATTAAATGAAGCATTTTATTAAAGTCCTTCCATCTACTCTACACTGTGAGACTATCTCTAGAACACAATATACAGTTCTGTGCACTATATTTCTAGAAGGGTATTGATATGTAACAACAAGTTCGGGAAGGCAACAAAGGAGATACAGAAACATGACCTGTAATAGATATGTTGAGGTGCTTAGGTGTAAGGTTTGTACTGCGTTCTCCCAGAATAGCATTGGGTCTTATATTAATTTTTGCTTCAAAAGATGCATTAGGGGTTATTTTCTGGGTTTAAATGAATCCATCTGGCCAATGATCTTAAATGGGGCTTATTTGGGGGGTAAGGCTTATATTATAAGCATCCTGAAAAATCATGCTAGGGCTTATTTTCTAGTTGGGTAGAACATGGTAGAACAGGGGAACATTCTACCTACAAAGGACTTGTGTGTTCTCCATTTCTGGAAATCTTTAAGAAAAGCATGGTTATCCATCTCTCAAGGATGAATTTCCTGCAGATAGCAGACGGTTGGAAAACACTGTTGCGTTATCTTCTGATTCCACAACTCTGTGATTCTATGCTGCAAAACAAAGCATCAACTTCTAAACTTGCAAGAATTCTTGTGATTTTATATAGGATTTTCAATTTGATTTCTAAAAGAGAAAAGTAAGCTACTATGGTAACGAATGTTTTAGGGACTTAAAACTCCTATCTTCTGATTACTCTTTTCTATCTTGGTTTTACTTCACAAACATCCATTTCATACTTTTTAGCTTTGTGATGCCATGTAAAATTTTGGCAAATTCTCAGCAAAAGAAGAGTTGCCCAATGCCAGCCATCTTATTTTCCAACCCACTCTGGATTGCACTGCAAGTGGCTCAGCAGGTTTTTATTTTAATTGCTAATTATCCACTTTTTATTTTTTAGATCTGTTAAAAGCACAGAAGTAACATTATGCTACCTTTAAACAAAGCCAGATATGGTTGAATAGGGATTTAAAGTTATTGTTATTGCTACCATTATTACTATTTACTTCTCCATCTGCTATCAGCATGGCTTAATCTAAAAAGGACTTAGAAATAACTCGTTTTCTTTCTTTTTAAGTCACACAAGGAGTTATCCAAGGGTGTCTTTGTAAATCCTCTCATAGTAAATTTGTCCAGGAGTCATTATCTACCTTATTTCCTTTGAACGATCAAATCAGGTTACAAAAAATAAATAAATATAACATTATCCTTATTGGAACTTGAAAAAGCAAGGCAGGAAGAATATTAACACTTTGGAACTTTGGTGTTGTAGAAGATTCCTGAGAATACTGTGTAGAGCCAAGAAAACAAGCAAATGCATGATCAAACACATCAACCCAGAGTTCTCACTTAAGGCACAAATGACCAAGCTCAAATTATTTGACTTCTGACATATTATGTCAGTGTTTCTCAACCTCAGCAATTTTAAGATGTTTGGACTTCAGCTCCCAGAATTTCCCAGCCATCAAAGTGAAGGTGATGATGATGATGATTAGCAGTATGGTAGCTGGATTTATTTAGAGTGGTGATGAGTACACAATTGGAAGTCCTAAAAGACCGATAGATAAAACAACAATAACATCCTTTTCTTTCCACCTTCAGTATATTTCAATCCAATTTTCCTCAACCTGGTGTCCTCCTATTGTGTTGGGACTGCAATGTCTAGAAATCCAACTTAGCAGAGTCAATGAGAATTCTGGGAGTTGTAGTTCCAGAATATCTGGAGATTATTAAGTTAGAAAAAGTTGCAACCAGCAAAATAGTAAATGTTACTGAATGCCAAGGGTAGGATTCTACTGGTTCTCACCTATTCGCTAGAACCTGTTATTAACTTTCTAAGCAGTTCAGAGAACCAGTTGTTAGAAGAAATCTCCCTTTGTTTTTTCCCACTTTACAGGGCTAATCCTGTAAGGAAGGCAGGAAACATTCTGGTGTTGTTTCTAGCCTAAACTTTATTGCCCTGCTTACAGAAACTGCCTCTCAGTTAACCTTGATTACATTCTTAGCAATACACCTAGCCTTCCTGTCCCCTGAGTTTCTCCTGAGTTTTTTTATTTGCTGTTACTTTGTTGGGCTTGACTTTCTTAAAGGGCAAGGGCTGTTTTAAGCTTTTTACACTGCTGTTGGGAGGAAATATTCCCCTGTTGGAGTTCTTCCAGCCGGGACGCAACGATCAGCACTTTGAAGAAATAATTGAATAAAGAAGGAGAGCTGCTGGAAAGAAGCTTTTAATGACAAGGAACCAAGATGAGTGACATTCAGCAAGGCTTCTTCGCTAGCTAGAAAGATTGACAGTCAAACATGAGTTTACATACCCTTTCTGAGTTTTGGTCTAAAACTGGTTTTTGGTGAAGTTTAATTCTGTCCTTGGTGATATTTAATCCTGTGTTTATTGATGGGATAATTTTCCCTATTCAGCTTTGTTTGGATGAAAAAAGGTTAATCTCTGTTTCTGAAAAGAAACTGGGTTGAGAAATCTGGCTAGTTCCTGTGGCTATTTGGTCTGGTTTAACAAGCAACATCTACTGTTGTGATTTAATTTTTATGCTTGAATTTTTTCCTGCCTCATGGTTTCTTTTTATATCTGGGGAGGGGTTCTTCCTTCACTGCTTTATTGGTTCCTGACACTGTCCTTTTGGGGTGTACTTCTAAGAGGCAGGATGCAAGCTTGGCACTGATTTTTTACTACCTTTCTGGGTGAGCATGTGATCTTTCCTTAAATCTGGATTATTTCCTTAGGATATCTTGTGAGGTGAGTGAGGCCAGCTGGTATCTTTAAGTGATGCAAATGGATCTAAGGATTGTTTCTCCTGGGTGTGCTCTTTCTGGAGAGCTTAAATGACCTCTCTGCTAAAGGGTTTCACTTTATGAGCAAGAGTTGGCTGCTGATAGTTATCATTGCATTTTAACTATTTTAATTCCTGAAGGTACTCTGGCATCCTGCCTGATTTGTAACTCCATCTTGCAGGTATTTTTATTCTAATGATTGGTATTTAGGGCAACTTTTTGAAAGCAAAGAAGCTTTTTGTAGTTTTGTACAGGTAATCCTTGACTTACAACAGTTCATTTAGTGACCATTCAAAGTTACAATGGCACTGAAAAAAGTGACTTATGACCGTTTTTCACACTTACAACCGTTGCAGCATCCCCACAGTCATGAGAGGCCAGGCGAGGAGAAGCACCTCTCAATGTGAGTGACATCGAGTTGGCCACACCCACCCAGTCACATGACGACCCAGCCATGCCTACACCCATTAGGGCAGAAAACCAGTTGTTAAATTATTTGAATCCCACCACTGCGGAATGCGTCTGAGTTCTAGGTTTCCTACCATCCATACATTGATGTTATTATACATTCTACTGAAAAATTACCAAAAAAAGAGACTTTTTACATCTTTATTTTCAGATAGGCAGCTTCAGAAAACTGGCCAGCTTAAGTTATTGAACTATAATGCTTCTGGTATTCTAGTGATTCTAGTCTCCAATCTATCCTCATATTTTAAAGTATCCATAGTGTCCACATATAAATTATTCTACCTGTCC
Source organism: Pseudonaja textilis (assembly GCF_049901715.1). NCBI lineage: Eukaryota > Metazoa > Chordata > Lepidosauria > Squamata > Elapidae > Pseudonaja > Pseudonaja textilis. Next base: position 52,518,406 of record NC_141994.1, read on the forward strand.
AGCTGGAGTCCTTTTTTTTTTGATGGCACTACCTTTTGTCATATTGTCTCCAAAATTAGGAAGGAACTATTACCCTTGATTGTTGTCCTTTTCTGATTAAAACAAAGACATCAACAGATGGATGATACAGGGATATATATACTCACACAGTCAAGTGGGTTTATACTTCCCTCTTGGCCATAGGAAGTTTTAAATTTAGAATTTAAGTGGCATTAATATCATGTTTTCTAAGATTCCAATTTTTAACCTTTGGTTAGGGTCACAGTTATAGTTTTAAATAATATGATTATAGTTTTAGAATTACAGCTTTAGTTTTAATGTTATTCCTTCACAACATTATACTGTATTTTTATATCTGGGATATTGTAGGAAAAAGACTAGCAGAGCCAAGAGAAGGAGTGAAAAGAGAGCTCAGCCTAGAATTGTTATGTAGCAATAAGTAAGTTAAGTTGAACCTTCAGTGTGGACCTGGTCTTTCATGCATGACAGATACCACCTGAGATGGTTGCAAAGCAAATGCCACAGTCATTAAGCAAACATCGCAATTGTCAAATGAACCCAGCAGTTGCAATGAGTATTTTTTGAGAGAAGTTAATGCCACTTTTCAGCAAAAGAAATTGTAAATTGTGGTCCTGTGACTGAAAGGATGCTGCATACAAACATAAAAAGTGAGCCAGTTGCTGAGCATCCAAAATGCAATCATATGACTGGGAGGGCAGCCATTGCAACTTTGCCTCTGGGCCAAAAATAGCCTGGGGGTAACAAAGCACCTGATCAGAAGTTGAGGACTACCTGTAAATAAGCAGAGAGAGAAAAACTTAGAATGGATTTGCCTAACTTATCTGGAAGTTTTTTTAAAAAATAGCAGGAGATGTGAATTTTCAGACTTGCAAGATTCTGTTAATGTAGCCTTACAATAAAACAGAATTAGCTCATCTTGTCATGTTTTCTACCTGGTCTACTTGGGAAGCTAACACTCTCCTCAGAGGTCTTTCCCTCATGAGAAGAAAGTCCTCTCTCTCTCTCTCTCTTGGATATGGATATGTCTAGTTCAGGAGTATCAAACTCACATCATCAGGGCATTATCACGTAACATATCATGACTTTTTCCCCCTTTGCTAAACCAGGCATGGGCGTGGCCAGCGTGTGATGCATCCGGCCTGTGGGTTGGTGTTATGGTTAGGGCTTGACAGCCCTGGTCTAGTTTAATGAAAAGAAGGACTGGGGTGACATGATAGCAGTGTTCTAATATCTCTTTACCACAAACAAGAATGAACCAAGATAATCTGCAAAGCACCTGAAGGCAGGACAAGAAGCAATTGATGATGAAAACTAATCAAGGAGAGAAGCAACCTAGAACTAAGGAGAAATTTCCTGGGAGTTAGAACAATTAATCAGTGGAACAATTTGCCTCCAGAAATTGTGGGTGGCCCAACACTGGAAGTTTTAAAGAAGAGATTGGACAACCATTTGTCTGAAATGGTATACTGTAGGGTTTCCAGCTTGAGCAGGGAGGGTTGGACTATAAGACCCCCAAGATCCCTTCCAACTCTGTTATTGTTATTCTATCTATCTATCTATCTATCTATCTATCATCTATCTATCTATCTATCTATCTATTATCTATCTATCTATCTATCTATTATCTATCTATCTATCTATCTATCTATCTATCTATCTATCTATCTATCATCTATTTATCTATCTATCTATTTATCTATCTATTATCTATCTAACTACCTATTTAACTATCTATTTATCCATCCATCTTTTCTTCCCTCTCTCTCTCTCTTAAGTCTTTCTGCCTGCCCTATTTTTCTCTCACACTTTCTCTCATGCCATCTCTCTCTTGCACGAACTCTCTATGCAGTCACTCACTCTGTCATGCTTGCTCTCTCTTGTTGATCTGTAACTTACAGGAAAGATAAAGTTGAATATTTTAAAAACGTATTTTAAGAATAGGATATAAGTTTATAACATCCCAAAGTAACAGAAGCAGTTACAAGCTCTTTACATAGCTTTCAGGTATGCTAGTATCCCAAGCCACATTCCACTAAATCTCTAGGAAGTAAGCTAATCTACATGTATCAGAAGAGCACTTAAAATTCCTTCCCTAGATGACTTTTCAATCTGGAAAACCCAAAGACAAAAAACCTATGCCTTTCCACTCACCCAAAATATACATTTATCAATGAGGGAACAAAAATACCCATCCCAAAAGCAAAAATCAACACATGGTTTCTGTTTATAGAAAGAAAACTAAGTGTTAACCCATTAACCCAAAATAGTATTTATTTCCTTTATTTCAGTGTGTGTTCTGCAATAGAATTTACACAAAAACGTAACAGGGAAGGTGAGAGGATAGGTTTATGCATCTATTTTAGTGAAATATTTCACAAATAAATCAGGGATCCTGAGAATTCATGTATAAGGGAGCATCTCAGTGTTCTCAGGCAGTAGTTTTTTTGAAAACTGAACTCAAATATTTTTAAAAAATATTTAAGATTATTGGGTATATTAATGGTTTGAACTTTTTTCAGGTCAGCCATTATTCCAATGAGAATAGCTTTGAAGGCAGAACTGCTTTATTATAGTTTTCCCCAATCCATCATTTCTCTGGTTTATTCAATGATGACAGCAACTGCATTCTTGCTTCTTGCTTATGTTATGTGGAAGCAGAGATTTTAAAATTTAAAACAGATTTTTCTAATTTTCTATCCCATGGTTTGTATGGAAAAAGCTAAAGCAACTTAAATATTTTCCTTCTTCAACCATGAATATTTTAAAAAGAAAAAGTCCCATCACTTCTAAATGTCAGTAAATCAGTCTTGTTTTCTTTTGAGATGGCCTGTCGTAAATTCCTTCCTCAAATGTGTTCATGGCACCAGGAAGAACCCTGTTCCTCCTAACCTAGCATATAATTTTTCACAGTAGAAAAATGCAGTAGAAGCAGACCACTTTTGCCAAGCAATAGATGGTTTGTCAGAGGACTTAACAGCTTTTGGACGGACCAAAGCTACTGTGACTCAACCAGCACACAAGTAAATAATTTAACAGGATTCATTTATAGAAAAATCTTCTATATATAATAATAATATACAGTACAATGCATGTATACAATACCCATGCAGCAGAAGTCAGAACCAGAACTCAGAATCCAGAAGTCATATCACAGAAGCAATATATTACAGAGGCAATATATATTACAGAGGCAATACAATATTTGTATATCTTATATACAAATAAGTCAAGCTAAGTCACGCCCAAGCTCTGAGCTGTCTGGGTCACCAAAGAGTCCCCATTGGCTGACCTATTACCATGTCTATTCCAATTCATGAACACTGACATACTCTTATATTCCAAATTAGCTTGATACCTGTGCTTTGCTACGAAACTATGTGGTCGGGTTTAGTTATTCGGGAGGAAAATAAGAGGGGAAAAATTCTGCCTCTCCCTACCAGCATCCATTGGTATTCATCTGGATAGTGTCCTGTCAATGTGCGAGAGAGTTGAGGGCTATTTGGAAACTGAAGCAGTATTTGCTATGTGAGCAAGGAGACAGCAAGGAGCCTGGGTGTGGCTTAGCTCAAATGTTCTGTACTAAAGCTGGTTGCTGCTTTGAAACTGAAACTGAAACCCCTCTCCTTTTCTTGTGTTTTGCATTTCTTTTCAGGTGGGGAGGGGGAGTTCTACTCCTTAGCATCAGAGCGTGTTAATAATAATATAAAAAATACTAATGCTCTGATGGTCATTTTGAAAAATCCTTTCTTAGTGAGCACCTAGAACCCAAGAGGAACATATGTGCCAAATTTTGTAGGCTTTACAGTTCTGGAGATTTTGTGATGATGCTTGACTGGTATTTCGCTTTCACATATATAGAAGATAAAGTATACATAGTCCTCAACTTACAGCAGTTCACTTAGTGACCATTCGAAGTTACAATGGCACTGAAAAAAGTGACATGACTATTTTTCACACTTACGACCATTGTGAGCATCCCTGTGGTCACGTGATTTACATTCAGATGCCTGACAACTGACTCACATTTATGACGGTCGCAGTGTTTCAGGGTCATGTGATCGCCTTTGGCAGCCTTGTGACAAGCAAAGTCAATGGGGAAGCCAGATTCACTTAACAACCATGGCTCATTTAACAAAAGCAGCAAGAAAAATCCTAAAAGGGGGCAAAAAAAAATCACTTAAGGAATTTCTCACTTAGCAACATAAATTTTGGGCTCAACTGTGGTCGTAACTTGAGGACTACCTGTAAAGCATTTCTTTAAATAATCCCTCCGTGTCTGAACTTCTTGTCTCTGAAAAATCAATTTGGTTCTATCAAGCTGAAGCCATCTTTTGGTTGAATCTTTTATTTATGATGAGGTAATTAATGAGAGTTGCTGAAAGGGGAGATAATTAATCAAATAACGGCAGCATCAGTGGGATTTCCCTCTCCAATTCAATTCCTCTCAAATGGAGATGGTCCTGATCACAGTTAAATCATTAATAAATTGTACTTTTCTTTCAAATATGCTGTACCACAGTTCACAGGGTTTTTTTTATAAACCATCACAATCACAGTGATTTTGGGCACATAATGACAACCACAGAGTGCAATCTCACAGTATGTTTAATCCTTGATTTACTAAGTTTGTTTAATGACAATTTAAAGTTACAATGGCACTGAAAAGAGTAACATATGACCTTTTTTTCGCATAACCATTGAAACATCCCCATAGCCACATGATCAAAATTCAGATGCCTGGTAACTGACACATATTTACAATAATTGCAGTGTCCTGGGGGTCATGTGATCACCATTTGGTTAGAGTGCAGTACTGCAGTCAGCAGAAGTAGCCTGCAGTACTGCACTCTAACCACTGTGCCACCGTGGCTCATAAGTAGAGTAAAATAAAAGTACTTCTTGCATATAAACTCTCGCATTTCAGTGAGGAATTGTGCAACATAACTCACTCATGTGAATTTTACCTACTATCTTTGCCTTTGGACCAAGTCTCATAAATGAATAGATGTGATAACCATTTTAGACCATGCACAAGACAAGCAAGCGAGAACCAACTCTCTCACAATGCTGAAAGTGCATTCTTATTTCACTACAGATCGCCTCAATCCAAATAAGGTTTTTTTAAGTTCAACTGCATCTCAAGGAAATTGTTCCTTTGATAGCCATTCCTTGGTGCTCCAAGGAGCAGCAAAATGAAACTGTCTATTATGATCACTCTATTAATGTCAGAAGATTGAAGAATGGAAAATATGAACAAAGAACAGTACAGGTAAAAGTCAACCATTCCCTAGAAGTGAAAAATCTAATTGCAAGATCTTCAACTACTGGATTGAGGGAGAATAGTTATCACCGCTATTGAGTTTTTATTTTCCTATATTGCAACAGGAGTGAACTACTTCCAAAATATTTCAGAGTAACTCAACAGAATAATCTCAACTCAACTCTCATGTGTAGGAAACATCAAAAGAAAGTCTTAGCCAGAAAACATAAAATCAGTCAAATTCCAAGAATTTATAAACTCTGCCAAAATTAAAAAAAAAATCATGTCTGGCCAATAAACTCTACCATGTTGGCTGAAGAAAGCTAAAGAACTTAAAGAGAGCTACTGCAAAAACTGTTGTGTATCTAATTCTGGACCTGAATAAGAACATTCTTGGGGACTTCTGTCACAATTAAGCAGTTTGCTTTGTGTTCCAAGATGAGTGAAACCAGAACAATTTTACATTTGTTTAATCAGAAGTAAGTTCCACTGAACTTAAGAGGAATTTGTCATACTATAAGCTAATATGTAATAGACTGCTATATTAAAATACTTTCCAACGTTACATTTCTCCAAATTACTCTAGTTTCATACTTATAATGAATAGCAGCCATACTAAATTTACACAAAAAGAAAGCCCCTGACAAATGCACGTTAAACAAATATGCAAAATCACTGCATAGTGGAAAATCCCATTTTAAGGGTAATTTCTTGGGGTCCAAACCTTGAATTCAGTGAGAATTCTTTGGCTGACAGGTTCCACGATATACCTTCCTTGCCTGACTGGGTGGGACAGGCTGATGCTACAGGATGAAGACAGTTCTGTACTAATTTGGCTCTATGTCCTGGAGGGCTTTCAAGGTCATACCAACATCTTGAATTGGACCTGGAAGCAAACCAATATCCAATGCAGGACACGGAGCAGAGGTTATTCTTTGGGCACCCAAGATTGCTCACACAGCCACATTTTGTACCAGATATTTTTCAAGGATAGCCCTATGTACAATGCATGGAAACAGATCAGGGCATGAATGATTGAGAGGAGAGCCTCCCTATCAACACAGGGTTTAAAATGGACTGACACCTGCTCTAAGGAGGAGTCACAATTCCAGGAAGACTTCCAGATTATGTTCCAGGTCTGTCTGGATAGTCCAACCCCATCCAAAATTAAATATGATAACTTTCAGCTGCAAAGGGGGCTCCCATCCATAGCCAATCCTTACCAGGGTTCAGTTGAAGTCTGTGGGTCTCCATCCAGGCCCCTTACAGCCTCCAGGCACCATAAAAGAACATCCTTAATGGGGATGGAGATGTACAGCTGGGTATCACCAGTATGGGCATACTGGTGATACTTCATCCCATGGTGATGGATGATGTTACCCAGTGGTTTCATGTAGAGGTTAACAGGAGCACAGAAAGAATCAAGCTGGACCTATCGTTCCCCAATAACATCAATTGCAACCAATCTTGGAAGAAGGAAATGAACTATGCCACTCATCCCCAACTTCCTGAATTGGCCCAGAAGAATATCATGGTCAATGGTATTGAAAGTCATCAAGAGGTCAAGAAGAGCAAAGATGAATGCAACACCTCCATCCTGCTCCCACCAGAGATTGTCTATGAGCACGACCAATGATTCCATGATTCTTCAAACCCAAATTATTGAATGTTCAATACCTAGACAGAATCCTGGCAGATTAATCACTGGACTATCTGCTCCACCATATCCTTTGAGCACTATGAGGAAGAGGCTGAATTTATCTTCTTTCTCTCACACAAAGTATCTGGGCTGAGTTGTCTCTTATTGCTGTGGACCCTTCTCCTTCCTGGGAATCCAGCCTACTATATTCCATTATATCTAGTTAAGGTTAGACTGTTAAAACAGTGCACCAAATATAATCCCTCACTGAAATATATCTAAATATTGCAGAACACAAAGGAACCCAAAAAATCAAATGCAAAAGCCAAGTGCTGAATATAAATTATGGTTCAAACAATAATTCTCTGTTCTTGACAAGTATTCTGATAGGTAACATGACATGCTCTTTAGGCTATCACCAAATGATTCTAGCCAATGGCTCTGTTTCCTTAAAATCTACTTTTTCTCCTGTTCAGTTTGCTTTGATTCTGGTTTTATCTCTGTGGTTGTAAGAGAACATGGATCTTCCAGAGAAGGAGACACACATAATAACATCAGGTTGAATGTCCTTGAACATTAACAAGATACTGCAGCTCTGCTCCACTTTTATCTATGCTGTGCATGCATCTGAACAATGTTAGGCATTGCAGATTGAAGATTTCCAGACTTGACAGTGGGGAGGGGGAGATACTAACTAACCAAGGAAAGCTGCTGAACTTGGATGCACCTTCTGCCTCCAGCTTTTGGTAAACAAGCAGAGACATGAACACAGCTTCCCCAGCAAAAGACTGTATCTCAGAGGTCTGATCAGGCAGGCTCTGGCTGGCCAAACCACTGAACATATAACAAAGTTTTGTTTCTTCTCTCTGTCTCTCTCCCAGAGCTTCAGTTACATTTTTGCCATTTCCTGTGGAAAAATGAACGCTTTTGAAGCCTGTGTGTCTATAATACAGTCAGCTCAAACATACACAAAGCTGACACAAAAAGAATTGAAAAGAGAAAGAGAAAGCAGAATAATTCTGCCAAAAAGTCACTTAGAAGGTTCAGGGCAGGGGTTAGGCAGAATATGTCCCTTAACGCATTTTCAGGGCCTTAAAATCCCCTCTTGCCATTATTGGTTTTTGGTGTCTTTATTCCCAGATACACACCAAAAGCAAAAGTCAGAAAGATATTTAAAAAAACCTCCTTCCCCACCAGTTCCTTCAGTCTTTTAAATGCACGCTCTAATATATACACGAAAGCCAGTTCAGTGTAGTGGTAAAGGTACCAGATTAGAAACCAGGAGATGGAGTTCTAGTCCTACCTTAGGCAGGAAGGCAGCTGAGTGATGTTGAGCCAGTCATTCACTCTCAGTCCTAAGAAAAAGATAATGGCAAGCCATTTCTTTAAAAAATGCCAAGAAAACTACAGGGACCTGTCAAGGCAGTCGCCAAAAGTGAACACTGACTTGAATGGGGAAAAAAAGGTGTTTGCATAAAATAATGCCATTTACTTTTTTGTTTCTTCACTCTCAGCTCCATTGATTTGTATTATTAATACCTCCGGGTTCTTTTCCAGTTGTGTGAATATCTGGAACTTGTGGGAAGGAAAGATGACAGACTGAAAGAAGGTAATAAGTCAATAAGGAAGGACATCAATCATGCAGTTTTGTAATGTTCTTCTGAAACTCGGTAAACACAAATCAAGAAAACCAATAACTTTGAATTTAAAGATCAACATACAAGGAATAACTTTTAAATGCATGGTTCCCATCAAAATAAAGCCTACTTAACTTTAGCAGTCTCAAAAGAAGAACAACTTGGAAATCTTAGAAGCCCAAACTATCAAAGGCATAAAGTGTCTCAAACACAAACCTGAAGCAAATCAGAATCCTACAGTAAAAACTACCACCACCCCAAAAAAGGATGAGGAAAAGGAAATAGTCCCTTTTAAAAAACAAAAACAAAAGAGATCTGCTAATATTATTGCTCTTGTAATTTATGTTTGCATAAAAAAGACCACCATGCAGTTTTGAATATCCAGGGATACAGATTTTAGAATCCATCGAGGGCTATATTTATACTGTATTTCATGTGCATTCTGTGTCAAGAGAAGCATTTTGCCTGAAATATAGTATTTGCCCTTCGTTTGTCTCTGTAATAACAATCTTACATTTGTAAGATGTGGCAAGCCTAGGAGTGTTACCTCTCAACAAAGTGAGCGTAGGAATATGGCTACCATTATAGGAGACCAAAAAATTAATCCAAAAATGTCAAAACAGCACTATGGGGTGGACATCCGGGAATCTATAGAAAACCTCTCAAATACAGACAAAACTGCTGATTAACTAATGTTTAGTATCTAAACATCCCTTCTAATTGAAGCAAACAAGTCCACAGTTCAAAATCAACCAGTGAATAGAATGTGTAGACTTCAAATCCCATAATTGCTCAGCCACCTAGAACAGAAGGGTCACAAATATACTTACAAAAGAATGAATTAACTTGCAATAAGGAGGCACCTGTGATAGTTAATATTGTTTTTGAAACCACTTGTGCAAAGGCACCAATAAGCTGAAGTTCAGACCTTACAGTGCTAAACAGTCCTACTCTTTTATACCATTCAAAATTTGATGCACTCCTGTTTAGCCATGGCACATCTGGAAGACATAAAAATTTCATGGGCCACTCTGCTCATCTCCACCACTGTTGCTTCTATGACATACTAATGACTACCTAATTGTGAGGACAGAAGGTTGATTCAATCCTGATGCACAGCGTTGACGACAAATGGGTTTTAGCAATGTAAGTAAAATGGTGCAATGAATATGGGAAAGAGGAGTTAATAGATGAAGCAAGTGCTTTCCTCAGAGATGGATAAGTGAGCAGAAGTCAGTTACAGAGATACTCAGAAATAGCTTTCACATACTTCAAGATAAATACCAATTTTCTTCCATGGGGGGGGGAGTATTCCTTTCCCCCCCACAAAGATAATCTCTGCTCAAAATCTCTGCAAAGAGGCTCATATCCAATGGAATACAATTGTTTTCAATACTTCACAAGAACAGTGTTTCTCAATGTGGGCTAAAATGTGGTCAATTCATTTGCAGTACTAGATGCCATGCATGTCTGTTTAATTCATAATACCAACCCAACCAACAGATTCAGTTAATCATGGCTCAACATATAGAGTGCAAATACAGTCAGTATCTGGTTGACACTCAGGAAACAAAATAATTTTACACAGCTAAGAAATGTGCAGCTCTTACTACTTACAACAAGGGCCTTCAAACTTGACATGTTTAAGACTTGTGGACTCCCAGAATTCCTAAACTAACATGACTTGAGGAGGAATTCTGGGAGTTGAAGTCCACAAGTCTTAAAGCTGTCAAGTTTGAAGACCCCTGACCTACGGGATACTGCAAGGTATAATTTTTGCCCCCAAAGCAATCCAATCACAGTTAGCATGGGGAGGCAGAAAGGCAACAAATGCATCCTTCATACTTTTGTCAGCATTAAGTGACAGATCTGTAAACACAACTTATACTCTTCAACCCCTCCTGAATCCAAACCATGGGAGGAAGCAGAATTCAGCCTCCCCTAGGATCCTGTGGCTTAGGATAGTAACATTTCTGAAGAATGGACAGACTTCTCCAAGTTAACCACATCATACAGCTCTCTGCTAAAAATGGATACAAAGTAACAGCTGTCACCAACACTTCTAGGAACATCAGACAAAAGCTGCAGCCTTCCCAAACTCTACAGAGAGTAGAGTAGCTGCCATTCTGTAACTTTACAGAATCAGGAGTAGAAATCCATCAAGTGAGGCCCGGGAATTAAGGTACACAGGAAAATAAGTGGCAACCTTTGGAATACAATTCACTTTAAAAGTTAGAAAAAAATTAATGATGGTCAGTTTATTTTATCAATAAGGATATGAGGCCATCTGCACCAACAATGAGAAGTAGTATTGCAACAACTCCACACAGAACTTCAACACAACGAATGACATCAAAGTCAACCTGGAGTTCATTGGTTACAAAACCCAAGCAGAATTAACGTAGGTGTCCTACATCAACATACTTACTGAAAAGTTTCCAAAGGCAGGTGTCCATCTCATTGAATACATCAAACCCAAGGGCTTTCTGATGGCCAACACATCTAACAAGCTACTACTGCCATCCTCCCTTGCCATGCTAGCTGAGGATCATGGGGTTTGCAGTCTAAGGGATCTGAAGGACACTAATTAAGCTAATTGGGGTAATCAATTACTCTGGGAAATTATCAACATTCCTGCTGGTTTCACTGCCACAGGCCCAAGTGATTATCCCAGTGGGTACTAATAGTAATTACTCCAGAGTAAGCCTACATAGAGCAGTCAGCTTAATTCAACAGGGACAAGATATTCTGATGATCTTGCCTTCCTAACACCTTCCATCCAGATCCACCTAAACGTTAGCAATAAAACCTCTTCCTTCCTTCGCAAAGCCCAGGCATCCTTTCCCTCTCTCGTCGCTCCGGGGTGCAGGAAGTACCCTCACCTCCATGGGGCGGTCCGGCGCGTCAAGCTTGCAGGTTTCTCCTGCTCCCCCCACCCCCCCACCCACTCCCGCCACAACAGGTGGGCAGGGCCCCTGACTCACCGCTGGCGTTTTTCCCGCAGATCAGGTGCTGGTAGGGCTGCAGCAGCCCCCACAGCTCCGAGTCGTTGTTGACCGTCTGCTCCAGAGACTCGAGCGTAAACTTTGGTGCTTCGTTCACAGCCAGGCTACCGCCGCCGCCGCCGCTGTTCGCCTCACGCTCCTTGTTGGCGGCGGCGGCGGCGGCGGCAGGGGGCAGACTGGCGGCGGAGGCGGCACAGGTCCCGCCAGAGCCGGCGCTCGAGCACGGGCCCCTGTGGTGCAGCTGAGACTGTTGCGGCTGAGGCGGCGGGTTGTTTTGGTGGGGCTGCGTCTGGGGCTGCTGGTGCGGCGCCGAGGCGGCGAGCTGCAGGCACCTGGCGTAAACCTCTCGGAAGAGGTTCTCCATGCCGGCGGTCAAGTAGATGGCGGCGTGCTCGTGGATGCGCACGGCCACCCGGCTGTCCACCATCCAGCGGTAGAACTTGCCCACCGAGAAGGTGAGGCCGCAGCGGGTCGACTTGCCCCGGCTGAAGCGGTCGCCGCCGCTGCTGCTCATGTTGTAGAGGGACAAGGCGCCGAGGGCGGCCGCCGTGCAGCTGGAGGCCAGGCTCCAACCCAGGACGATCTCCATGGCGCTCTGGATCTCGTACTTGGTGCATTTGGCGAAGCGCAGGCTCAGCCGCTGAGCCTCCTTGGCCAGCCGGATCAGCGCCCGGCTGACCAAGGTGGAAAGTCTGGCCAAGGCGTCTTTGCAAAGGGGGCCGCCGCCATCGCCGCCGCCGCCGCCGCCGCCGCTGCTGCTGCTGACGGTGGTGGAGCTGGCGGCGCTGCTGGAGCTGGCGGCGGGGGCCACTCGGAGCCTTCGGGCCTCTTTGCGCTGTGGGAGGAGGACCGCTTCCACCTCGTCGAGGCTCCAGGGAACCTCCTCAAGGTCAGGCAACAGCCTGGAGCAGTGCTGCCCGGAGCAGTCCAGCACTTCGGAGTCTTCCACCAGGACAGTGTTGACGGTGTCGAAGCTGTTGTGCCGACTGTGCATGGAGTCAGTTAGGCGCTGCTGCTGCCAGCTGTTTCCTCCATAGGGGTAAGCCGAGTGAGGGGAATCCGAGCAGCAGAGGGACAAGTTGGAGGACCTGACGGAGTCTGCGGCACCACCATACCCCGAGTCCAGCGTCAGATCTTCCAGCGTCCTCACCACCGTCTTACCTCTCCTTGCCATCGCTGCACTTCATGCTGCACCAGCAGAAAACTTTAAAGAGAGAAAGGCGGCGGCGGCGGCGGCGCCGGCGCCTCGGAAGCCTCCGCTCCTCTCTCGCGGGCTTCAACTTCGCAGCTCCCACGTCTGGCTTGACTTGCGAGCAGGTCCGCCGGGCAAAGGCCGTCCTCCCCCGAACGCGATCCGCATTGGCAGAAGGAGGCGCGGCGGCGAAGAAGAAGCGCTACGAAACTCCCCCTCCGGTTCCTTCCCAGTTGGGAAAAGCGGCAACCGCCCTCTGCTCTTCCCCGACTCCGGCACCGCACTACCTCTCAAGCTCAAGCCACCCAGAGGAGGCAGGGAAAGGGGGGGGGCAGAGAGTCGGGAGGCGTGGTTATGCAAAACACTTCCAAAGGGAACCAATGGGAACGCTTTGGTTGCTACCTTCTGGGACTTGTCACACACGCACACACCCCTCCGCTGGCAGCGGCGGCGAAGTGCCACTTTCTCTCTTCCCCCCCCCTTTTTAAAAAAAATCCGTATTTTCTCCAACAGGCTCTCCTAAATTCGCTGTTTTCGGGAGCAGCAAAAGGGGGTTTTGATCTCGCCATCCCGGCCTGTCGATTCCTTTTTGTATTGCTCTACCACTGCGGGGGTGTGGGGGTGGGGGAACCGAAGGAAATCGGGGAAACCCGCAAGATCTTGTGCTTGTAGTCATCCCAAAACAAAATCGAGGGGTTTTGTTGGTTGATCCAAGGTGCTCCGGGAAGGAAGGGGAGCGGGGGCGATTTCTTGTTGGGAAAAATTCCAAGCTTCGAATATATATATGAGTATGTGTGTGTGTGTGTGTTTTACGCAGCAAGAGGTAGGAGAGAAAGAAAAGGTGGGGGGGGGGGGGAAAGATCCACTACCTGTTATCTTATAATCGCTTGACAAAATAAATAAATAAAGAAAATCAAATAAAAAAGAAAACATTGAAGAGTGAGATGGAAAAGAGCAGCGGCGGCGGCGGTAGTGACTGCGGTGAAGTTGCTGTACCGGCTGGGGAGGGTTCCGTTGCCGCCAACCTGATATGCTGGGATGGAGCGGAGGGGAGGGAGAGAGAAAGAGAGAGAGAGAGAGCTTCTCCGCAGGTGCGGGAGCCGCAACCTCCCTCGAGGTCTTGGCCTCTCCTGTAATTGTACTTATGGCGCTGGAGGGCAGGGAGGAACGACGGTGGCAGGTTGGAGCACCTGCCCTTCAGTGAGATCGAGCGAGTCCAGGTGGTGTAGCAACATCTGTCGAAATTTTTTGTTACCAGGGAATGCCAGACCTTCGTCGCTGGCTCGGGAATAAACGGGGGGATCGATCTCTTTGGAAGGCACGACTTGGAAGTGGAGAGTCGAAGGGAATCGCCTCCCAGCTTTCGAGGTACCCAGAAGGATCCCCAGCCCCTCCCTCCAACCCCACCCCGGTTATTTTAGCTTGCAGTAGAAGCGAACTTTGAAGATTCAGGAGCTGGAGATGGTGGATGTATTAAAACAAAAAAAG